>NC_052150.1:56045844-56333554 GCF_902713615.1 Scyliorhinus canicula
GCGGGAACTCTCAACTTTTGCGAAGTATTTAGATGAGCACTTGAAATGCCATTGCATACAAGGCTATGGACCAAGTGCTAGAAAATATGCTTAAAATAGTTAGGTGCTTGATGCTTGGCACGGACGGGATGGGCAAAAGCGCTTCTTTCTATGCAGTAAAACTGTATGACACTGCCTCAGGACCAATTGGGGATGGCCACTCAATGCTAGCAATGCTCATGTTCCAAGATATAATTCATTTTTTGAATAGCATATGGTTTTTTAAAAATATAGCTTATTGGAATATATTTATTGTATTAATCAATATGATTAGAAATTATATTTCTACAGAAGATAGATTGTAAAATTATATTCTTAAAGAAGATAGATTGTAAAAAGGTTTTGATAAAACTTGCTCCAATGAGTGTATGTTTCTTTAGAAGTGTGCAGTATCACGTTACAGGCAACAAAATCCCTATGCAAAACCATAACGTTCCTTATCTTTTTAAGTGTTTGATGGAAGAAATCATGAAGTTGTGAATTCAGTGAATTTGGCATTCCTGGTCATCTGAGGGATTTGTTGTTTCATCTCTGAAACAGTTCGCAATTAACTTACAATAAATGGTTTTTCACTTAATGCACCAAAACTAATTTCAGGATTATTTGTTATTTATCTCCCTAGTTGACAGTTTTATTTGTTTAATAGGTGACAAATCGAAGGGTGGACGTGAGTACCTGTACTCTGATGCTGAAGACTCCGATGGTCAGGATGAGGAAGACTATGAAATTGAGGATGATGATGAAGACAGTCAAGGAGAAACAGGATTATCAGCTGCTCCTTCAGTAACAGCAAGCCCTCAACATAGCCTACAGAGAAATGACCAGCTTGGTATACTGACTGCTGCCTCTGCCTCTCTGGCTGCCAATGTGGTGAGGACAGCAAAGGATTCTATTTTACAGACCAACAGTCTTGAGGTGCTGCCTGCTGTTTGGTTTACACAGAATGCCGGTGATGATGAAGTTAAATCTAACTTCTCACCAGTCCATCGCCATGCGATTGAAGAAGAGAAAGGCTTGTCTCCTGAAGCTAGAGGTACATTAACTAAGGCTGGCCAAAAGTCTTCCGGTTTTCAGGTGGCATCTGGTAATCAAAATGTGCAAGAAAATCTTGGAAAGAAAACCATAGATCATTCAAAGGTACATGTGTTTTATCATATAATGTTTTATCTTGTATTTTGACCAAAAATTTGGGTGACAAATTAAGGGGCATAAGCATAGATTTTGTAGCTGGAACATTTATTTTGTAAGCACATTTCTAATTTTTTGTAGATTTGTATTGAAAACCAGATATCAATTTTATGTATGATACTTTCTGTAAAATTGAAATAGAATCTTTATCCAATCAACTTCACCCCTAAGCTTTAAGAGGACAGCTTCTTAATTTAAAAGCACTAAGACAACTGAGGCTGTACATTTTTGGGGCTAAACATTGAGCTTATACCTGAAGAACACAACAACACGATGGCTGGATTTTTAGCCCCATCATGGTGCGTGCGGGGCTGGATAATGCAGTGAGCTGTTCAAAATCCATTGACTTTGGGACTGGAAGATCCCACCAGCAGAAGGACCTTAAATTTCCACACAAGGAACAGGAGCAGTATTAGATCATATGTCCCGTCAAGTCTGCTCTGTCATTCAATGCAATCATAGCTGTTCCTGGATTTCAACCCCATTTTCCGGCCCACTCATATCTCTTTCTTGCGATACCAAAAATCTGCCTAACCCAGTCTTAAATGTATTCCAATGCTGTAGCATCCACAACCCTCTGAGGTAAAGAACCCCAAAGATTCAAAACTCTTCAGTGTGAAATAATTTCTCCTCCTTTCAGTTCTCAATAATTGGCCGCTTATCCTGAGACTGTGCCCCCATGTTTCAGATTCCCTGACCGACGTCAACAATCTCTCAGCACCTGGCCTATAAAACCCCCTCTGATATCAGAAAATTGTTGTCACATTGCCCACAGCCTTCCACTTAAAGTTTACCCCTTGATGTCAGTACAGATCTGAAGATTTGTACTGGTATTGCAATGGAATTGGCCACCAGCCGTTCTGAAGCTGTAAACTCTGGCACTGCTTTTCATATAGCTTACAATCTAGTTGTTCCACATGAAGTCAGGATCTTAATATACCCTCCTTCAGGGAAATCAAAATTAACATGGTGAATAATTGCCTGACGCGAAATCATTACCGTTCAGCAGTGTGCTTGGAGGGAGGGATTTCAGTCTTTTGTTTTGGAATAATAATTGGAAGTAAAGAGATGTATTAAACATATCTATGCTTTTATTAATTTTGCTTTGAATTATAAAACCTTGTACATCCTGTAATATCACAGTGCATGTGTTTGGGCGGATAGACAAAGGCAGTTTCTGTTTTAATTATTACTTGACCATTGTTACTTGAGCATTTAGATTAATATCTAAAGAATGTCAGGACATTAAATCCCTTCCCTTGGCACATAATTTTCATAGTATTCAAGTGAACTGAATCTGTGCTCCTAAATGAATTATGAGGTAAAGTACTCAAGGGAATACAGAAATGAATGTAGCCTAATTTTAGGAATCAACTAGATGCCAAACACTAGACAATACCTCAAACATTTTGTGTCTGTGTATAAAGTGTAAACACGGCCACTTGTTCTCATTTTCCTGCTCTACTATAATTGTTGACAAATGACTCTGATGGATCCAGGGTCTTTGCTCTTCACAATGCATATGCCAGGACCTGATAGACTGGTGCAATAGTGCTGCATTTATCTAAATGGGGAACATAGAACATATTGTATAAGCGGAAGAATCTGTCCCAAGATGGACATTATGTCATGTCAATTATTGTGGATTGATATGGTTAATATTTCTGACGGAAATATGCAGTTGCTCCTTAAAGTGCTTGTTAAGCTATAATCCAGACATAATATAACTTCATAAGATATAGGAGCAGAATTAGGCCATTCGGCCCATCGAGTCTGCTCTGCCATTCTATCATGGCTGATATGTTCCTCATCTGCCACCTGCAATGCTACAGACCAAGAGCTGGATTGCAAAATCAGCCAGAGCATCTCCTCTCTGGAACACGTGATCTCGGAGCAGGAGTAGGCGATTTAGACTCCCGAGCCTAATCACCTTCAATGTGATCATGGCTGATCCCGTCCTGGCCTCAACTCCACCGTCCTGTATGGACCCCATAACCTTTCAAACCATTACCAATTAAAAATCTGTCTGACTCCTCAAATTTACTCATTGTCCCTGCATCCACCATATTCTGGGTAGCGAATTCCACAGATTCACAACCCTTTGGAGAAGGGTTTTTCCTCAAATCTGTTTTAAATTTGATACCTCTCATTCTAATATTATGACTTCTCATTTTAGAATGCCCCAGAAGTGGAAGCATCAGCTCCACGTGTACTTTATCTATACCTTTTTAGCATCTTGTATACCTCAATTAGATCTCCCCTCATTCTTCTAAACTCTCACGAGTATAGACCTAAACTGTTCAATCTCTCCTCATATGATAAACCCCTTCGTCTCTGGAATCAATCTAGTGGACCTCCTCTGAACAGCCTCCAATGCCACTACATCTTTCCTCAATTAAGGGGACCAGAACTGTGCACAATACTCCAGGTGGGGTCTTACCAATGCCTTGTATAAACACTTCCTTACCTTTACATTCAATTCCTTTTTCTGTAAATGCAACATTCCATTTGTTTTCCTTATTATCTACTGCACCTGCATGCTCGTTTTCTGTGACTTATGCACCCAGAATCCTCTGCATCGGAGCACCCCGAGTCTCTCCCCATTTAGATAATACGTTGCCTCCATTTTTCGAGCAAAATGCATGACTTCACACTTATCCACGTTAAACTCCATCTGCCACGATTTTGGCCCACTCTCCTAACCTTTCTATATCCATTTGTAAGGTTCTTATTTCCTCATTGCAACTTAATGTCCCACGTATTTTTATGTCAACTGCGCATTTGGCTGTAGAACATTCTATCCCTGTATCCAAGTCGTTAATATTTTGTGGGCCTCACGGTAGCATGGTGGTTAGCATCAATGCTTCACAGCTCCAGGGTCCCAGGTTCGATTCCCGGCTGGGTCACTGTCTGTGCGGAGTCTGCACGTCCTCCCCGTGTGTGCGTGGGTTTCCTCCGGGTGCTCCGGTTTCCTCCCACAGTCCAAAGATGTGCGGTTTAGGTGGATTGGCCATGCTAAATTGCCCGTAGTGTAAGGTTAATGGGGGGATTGTTGGGTTACGGGTATGCGGGTTACGTGGGTTTAAGTGGGGTGATCATGGCTCGGCACAACATTGAGGGCCGAAGGGCCTGTTCTGTGCTGTACTGTTCTATGTTCTATGTTCTATATAGAATGTAAATAGTTGGGGCCCCGAGGACCAGAACCCTGTGGCACCCCACTAGTTACATCTTGCCATCCAGAAAAAGACCCATTTATCCCGACACTCTGTCTCCTCTCCGTTAGCCAGTCTTCTATCCAAACTAATAGATTACCGCTAATCCCTTGTGAATTAATCTTCTGTGCAGCACCTTATCAAACGCCTTCCGGAAGTCCAGATATACTTTAGGGCAGCACGGTAGCACAAGTGGATAGCACTGTGGCTTCACAGCACCAGGGTCCCAGGTTCGATTACCTGCTGGGTCACTGCCTGTGCGGAGTCTGCACGTTCTCCCCGTGTCTGCATGGGTTTCCTCCCACAGTCCAAAGAAGTGCAGGTTAGGTGGATTGGTCGTGCTAAATTTCCCTTAGTGTCCAAAAAGGTTAGGCGGTGTTATTGGGTTACGGGGATAGGGTGGAAGTGAGGGCATAATGTGGGTTGGTGCAGACTCGATGGGCCGAACGGCCTTCTTCTGCACTGTATGTATGTTCTATGTTCTTAAATGTACAAGATCTCCATTATCCACTTTGTTTGTTATATCTTCAAAGAACTCAAGCAAATTAGTCAAACATAATTTTCCCTTCATAAAACCATGCTGACTGATGGATATCACTTTGGTTTTCCAAATGTCCTGATATCACGTCCTTGATGATTGATTCTAACAATTTTCCATCAACAGATTTTAAACTATGTAATTTCCCACATTCTGTCTCCCTCAGTTTCTGAATAAGGGCGTTACGTTACCATTTTTCCAATCAACTGGAACCTTTCCCATGTCCATGGAATTTTGGAATATCATAACCGATGGATCCACTATCTCTGCTGCCACTCCTTTTAACACCCTAAGATGTAGGCCATCAGGGCCTGGGAACTTGTCTGTCCTCAATCCCAAGAGTTTGCTGAGTATCGTTTTCCTATTGATGCTGATTCCTCCAACTTCCACCCTTTTGATTACCTCTGAATTGCCCGTTCCTATAGGAATGGTACTCTTGTCCTCCACCGTGAAAACTGAGGCAAAGTATTGATTTAGCATCTTTGTCATTTCTGTGTTCCCCACTATTAACTCACTGGTTTCATCTTCCAAGGAACTAACAATCATCTTCCCTTTTATGTACCTGTAGAAGCTTTTGCTATCCTTTTTGAAAACTGTGCTTGTTTTTTTTTCGTAATTTGCCGTGGCTCTTTTTATTTTTATAGAATCCCTTTGTTTATGTTTAAAAGTTTCACAATCTTCCAGCCTTTGCAATATATAGCTTAATTTTTGTCTTTATGAAGGCCTTGACCTCCTTGTTTAGCTAGGGTTGTTTTTTACCCCTCTTCCCATCTTTCTTCCTCACTGGGATATATTTTAGTTGTGAGGAATTAAGTATCTTCTTAAACAACTGCCACTGCTCATCAGCTGTCCTACTTTTTAGCATTCCTTGGCCTATGGGCCAAACCATAGAATTTACAGTGCAGAAGGAGACAACTCGGCCCATCGAGTCTGCACTGGCCCTTCGAAAGAGCACCCTGCTAAGCCCACATCTCCACCTTATCCCTGTAACCAAGTAACCCCACCTAACCTTTTTGGACACTAAGGGCAATTTAGCATGGCCAATCCACCTATCCTGCACATCTTTAGACTGTGGGAGGAAACCGGAGCACCCGGAGGAAACCCACGCAGACACGGGGAGAACGTGCAAACTCTGCACAGTGACCCAAGTTGGGAATCGAACCTGGGGCCCTAGAGCTGTGAAGTAACGGTGCTAATCATTGTACTACAGTGCCGCCCCTCAAGCCTATGTAATTTCCTTTATTTAATTCCAGAACACTAGTGTGGGACTCCACTTTCTTGCCTCTAAAATGGATCTTGAATTCTACCATACTATGGTCACTATCCCCAGTTTATCCTTAACTATGAGGTAATTAATTAATTAATCCCTCCACATTACAGAATACCAAATCGAGAGTAGTCTCCTCCTTGGTTGGTTCCCCAACATACTGTTCCAGGAAACAATCTCTCATGCATTGTATGAACTCTGCCTCGAGGCTACCTTTGCCAGTTTGATTCCTCCAGTCTATGTGCATATTAAAATCACCCATTATTATTGCCGTACCTTTCTTGCAAGCATCCAGTATTTCCTGGTTTATACTGTGCTCCACCGTAGAACTACTGTTTGGGGACCTATAGATTATTCCTATCAAGGACTTCTTCCCTTTTTTATTTCTGCTCACACTAATTCGACATCTTGATCTCCAGTACTTAATGTAATTTCTCATTATAGCTCTGATCCCTTTCCTCACCAGCAGGGCTACACCACCTCCTTTTCCTTTCAGCCTATCTTTCGAAGATACTGTGTACCCTTGAATATTCAATTCCCTGCCATGGTCTCCCTGTAACCACGTTTCAGTAACTGCCACCAAATCGTAACTTTTGTTTCTATTTGCGCCGTTGGCTCATTAAGTTTGTTATGAAAGCTTCTTGCCTTTAGATACAAAGCTTTTAAATTTGTTTTCATGTTAGGTTTCCCTACTCGTCTATAATTCCTTGGTGCATAAAGACATTCACCTGTTCAATCCCTCACTTTTATTTTCTGGTAACCATCTGCCACATTGCTAACCTGCACTCTTACCCCCTCCTTTAAATTGGGATTTTTAGTTTCTAGGTGCATAAGGGCAGGGGAAGGAAGAACTGGAGGGTTGATGATGGAAGAAATGGGGGGCTGAAGTGGGTTGAATGAAGGGGAGAGGGGGAATGAAGAAGGGAACTGGGAGGAATGAAGGGGGAGGCCCTGTGAGGGGGGACCTTGCCGGTGATCCGGGGGGGGTCTTCAGCTTTTTGAGATTAGGTCCCACCCCCCTCAGTTCCAACAAAGACCCTGTGTGCCATTGAATGGCACTGAAAACCCACTTACATAGAACGATACAGCGCAGTACAGGCCCTTCGGCCCTCGATGTTGCACCGACATGGAAAAAATCTAAAGGCCATCTAACCTACACTATGCCCTTATCATCCATATGCTTATCCAATAAATTTTTTAATGTCCTCAATGTTGGCGTGTTCACTACTGTTGCAGGTAGGGCATTCCACGGCCTCACCACTCTTTGCGTAAAAAACCCACCTCTGACCTCTGTCCTTTATCTATTACCCCTCAATTTAAGGCTATGTCCCCTCGTGCTAGCCACCTCCATCCGCGGGAGAAGGCTCTCGCTGTCCACCCTATCTAACCCTCTGATCATTTTGTATGCAAAAAAAAAATTCAAAGTGCCATTTAATGGCATGTCGGAGTCGTTCCTAGCACCAGCGGGAATCATTCGGGTTTTCCTGCTGATGGGAATACTTAGTTGCAGATCAGGAGAATAGCGACCATAACATATCTCAGTACACTTAGATGTACCTCAGTCAACCCTGGTGACTTTATCAAACATGAGCACATTCAGCCTATCTAATTCCTCCTCACTCAATTTTTAGCCCATCCAAAGTCTCAACTGCATCCCATATCATTATGACTTGGGCAGCATCTTCCTGGGTAAAGACAGATGAAAAGTACTTATTTAGTATCTTACACATTTCCTTTGTCTCTACAAGTCACTTCCTTTATGGTTCCTAATCAGTCCAATTCTTCCTTCCAGCTTTGACAAACAGTGATCCTGACTTGAAACATTAGCTCCCTTCTCTCTCCACAGATGCTGTCAGATCTGCTGAGATTGTCCAGTATTTTTTGTTTCTTTTACCACCCTTCTACTATTTATGTGCCTATCAAAGACTTATGGACTCTCTTCCAGGTTGTTGTCAATCTTGTTTCATACACTAGTTTTGCTTCTCTTATTTTTTGTACATCTCCTCGAAAGTTTCTTTATTCAGCCTGTATTCTCCACCTAACATCTACACACCTTTCCCTGCTATATAATACTCTCCATCACTGTCATCATCCAGGGAGCTCTGGGTTTGTTTGTCCTATCTTTCTCCCTTCTGGGAATGTACTGCAATTGTGCCCAAAATCTCTCCCAAGTTAGTTCATTGCTCTATTACAGCTTTGCTGGTCAGCCTTTGATTCCAATCTACCTGGACCAGATCCATTCTCATCTCAGTTGACTCTCCCCCAGTTAATTGTTTTTACTCCAGATTGTTCCTTACCCTTTTCCATTGCCAACCCAAACCTTATGATAAGGTTCTCCTACTGACACTTGATTCATTTGACTCTTATCATTCCTTCGAACCATATCCAACCTTCTTCAGTGCTCCAGAAATATACTGATCTAGAAACTTATATTGAATGCACTCAGAAATGCATCCCCCTCTCTACACTATTACTATTTCAATCTATTTAGGATAATTGACGTCTGACGTCTCCCATTATAAACTACTCAATAGATCTTGAACCTTTCTTTGATTTCCTTGCAAATTTGTTCAACAATATCTTTCCTATTGGATAGTGGCCTACTGAATACACCAGTAGTGTAATGATACCTCTCTTGTTTCTTAGCTCTAAGTAGATTCTGTCCTTATCCCCTCGAGGACATTGTCTCTCTCCAGCACTGTAACGTCCTCCTGTATCAGTATTGCTACCTCACCACCACCTTTCTTTTCTTCCATATTTTTCCTGAATACTTTGTATCCAGGAATATTTAAAGATATGCCCTTTTTTTTTGAGCCTGGTGTCTGTTATCCAAACGTCATGGGCTGGATTCTCCGTCAGAGGGATCCTCCATTTGCCGGCAGCGCACTCATGCCCGCAGATTTCCTGATGGCGTGGGGGTGCCCACAATGGGAACCCCCATTGACCGGCTGCCAGGACAGAGAATCCCGCTACCGGTGGGGGCGCGCTGCACCAGAAAATGGGGTGCGACGGGACGGAGAATCCTGCCCCATATTTCCACGTGGCAATAGGTGACTACTGTTTCATCAACCTTAATTACCACATTGCACATTCATATATGTGCCCAGTAAATTTAATTTAGAACATGTTTCTTTCCCTCTCCCTCTTACTTTACCTAATACCAAACTATTTTCTATCCTAATACTATCTTTGGTTTTCCTTGCTGGTATTTTCTCTTCCCACATCACTGCCAATTCATCTAAACCCTACCCAATATCATCCACGTTTGTGGAAACCAGTGGTACGAGGAAAGGCTCAGGGAATTGAGGTTGTTTTCGTTAGAGAGGAGAAGGCTGAGAGGTGACTTAATAGAGACATATAAGATAGTCAGAGGGTTAGATAGGGTGGACAGTGAGAGTCTTTTTCCTCGGATGGTGATGACCAACACAAGGGGACATAGCTTTAAATTGAGGGGTGATAGATATAGGACAGATATCAGAGGCAGTTTCTTTACTCAGAGAGTAGTCGGGGTGTGGAACGCCCTGCCTGCAACAGTAGTAGACTCGCCAACTTTAAGGGCATTTAAGTGGTCACTGGATAGACATATGGATGAAAATGGAATAGTGTAGGTCAGATAGGCTTCAGATGGTTTCACAGGTCGGCGCAACATCGAGGGCCGAAGGGCCCGTACTGCGCTGTAGTGTTCTATGTTCTATACTGTGCCAGCTCGGGGTCTCCAAAGCGAGGCTCTAAATCCCATGCCTTGGATAACTCCGGTGCAGACATATTCAAATGTGACTAACTACTCACTTGAATATGCAAATCTTGTTAGATCGCACGAGGTGTAATGAGTGTCGTAAATCTCATGAGAGGCCTCTTGCGAGATTTACCGGCCTCATCATGTCCCGATTCGGGAGCGGCAAGGTCATTTGATCGCACCCTGTATAATTTATTAACTCAAAAACATGACATTTGCTTTTGCATTTTAAATAACCTTAATATGAGAATTCTGTTGGTTTTTTAAAAAAGGTTTGTAACAAGAGCTTCCTTTCCAGAGTATGGTTGGTGTTCTTTCGTTTGAGTTGGTAAAATCATGGAACTGAAAATTAATTAGAAATATTGTATTTCAGTTTTGAGCGTGTTATTCTCCTGCCATTTTTACATCCTATAAATGGCAGCAAACTTTTAGCTTGAGCCCATCTCCAATAGCACATATAAGTTCGGTATTTTGTCTCTGAACCTGCAATAGCCTAAGTATTTGATAAACAAACTTTTATTTATTTACCCTTTTAAATGATGGAAGTTAATTTTATTTTGATACTCCACCCTTTAGTTTTCTTCCTTCTCCAAATGGGTAAAACTCCATGGGTTCCAATTGGCCTGCAGTACTTCTCTCAACTAGTTACTTTTCAAACTTTTGAGTGTTTGTTGACCACATGAGACTCCACAACAGAACACATTGGACTAAATTTTCCCACTTTCATTTCTACATGAGGGATAGCTTTATTTCCTGTTCAATCTTCCAGAGGATGTCCAATTAACAACCATCATCCAGGATTGCTATCCAATGATGGATGTTTGGTGGATTGAGTTGAATCAGAATGCGCAATTTAAAATGCAGCCAGCTGCCCTCACTCTGGCTGCAGTGAGAATACTACTTGGATGAATGGCAAAAGGAGGATAAATGGAACTGGGTGAAGCTGAATAAACCAGCAGGCATTTGTTCGCCCCCCAGACACCATCAATGACAGTAGTCTCAATGGTATTCTGTTCCAAAGGCAGGCATTTGCCTAAAAATACCACAAGCTTGCCATTTTCCCCATTTACCCTAACCCTGTCACAAGAAGGCTTGCACTGCAATGACATTACTGTGACAATCCCCTAATCGCCACACTCCAGCGCCTGTTTGGGTACACTGAGGGAGAATTTAGAATGTCCAATTCACCTAACAAGCACGGAGAAAACCCACACAGACACAGGGAGAATGTGCATACTCCGCACAGGCAGTGACCCATGCTGGGTATCAAACCCGGGTCCCTGGCGCTGTGAAGCAATATTGCTAACCACTGAGCTACCTTGTGAGGATCCAGAACATGTGGGAGGAGATGGGAGTGAATTGGAGGACCAGCACCCTGCCATTTTCCTAACCACCCTCCCGTCCTCCAAATGTACCTCGTTAGAAACTTCCCCCTATGTTCATGTGAAATCCACATGTATACACTTTTCAGTTTGGTTGCTGAACTGGAATCAGGCATCATAAACCTGTCACACACTCTTTACTCCCTCCCCTTTCTATAGAGCAAGGAGTATTAACAGTGACCTATTCCAACATGGCAAAGATAAATGCAAACTTGAGTTCCAAATATTGAACTTTCTTGTTCATCTCATTTTATCCCTTTGCAAACCTTTCATATGAAATAGCATAAGACCTTTTCAAATTTTATCTGTTCACTCGTGCCTGGATTTTCTGCTGTCATTTCTTAGAATACCTTTTCACACCTGAGTGATCATTGATTCCTCTGAAAATAAATTCAGAATTCAGAGATTATTGCAAAATTGTGGTTTAGGGTTTGTTAATTGTATATCAGTTATGGGTGGAAGGCATTCTTTGGAGTTTCACTTGAGCACATATAAAGAAACATTTACTAAAATTGTGGTGTGTTTGAATTCAGAGGTCTATGCTTGTAATATTTCACTCTGTAAATAATGTAAGATTGAGTGAAGATTGGCTCCAGTATCATCCACAAACGCCCGGAACAGAATAAGATTAGGAATTACTCTTTGGTTTCTGTAACTAATTTTGTCAATTTTTCTAAAATTTTAACAAGTTTTTTAAATATTTAACCAGCAGATCCCTTTGTCCATCAGCCAACCTCTACACGTGAATAAAGCAGGAATAGTTGTATCCGCTTCTCCTGTGTCTAGCCCATGCAAGTTGGACAGCCAGCAACAAAAGCATCAAGGATTGTTGGGAATGGAGCCTCCTTTACATCTCTTCAGCCACTTGCCTCTTCACTCCCAACAGCAGGCCAAGGCACCATACAGCATGGTCCCTGTGGGTGGTATCCAGTTAGTTCCTGCAGATTTAACTGCACACTCCACTCTTGTACCAATCCAGGCAAGAACAATGCAACTTACCCTCCCAGATGTTGATGTTATTCGTCAGACAGCTAACCTTCTTAGTGAAGATACTGTGGAAACAGCTGGCACCATAAAGCCTGTAGGTATTTCAGAGGCAAACAAGCTTTTGCCTTGTATTCCTTTGGGGCAAGTAAACCTGTCTGGTTTGCCGAGTACAAGCAGCTCGAATTTTCAAACTGTTAACGCTTTAGGTGTGGAGTCATTAAACCTTTTGGGTTTGACAAGTTCAAATGTAGGCCCTAAAATGTGCCCTTCAAGTCTTTCAGTTAACGCTGTTGGAATTCAAGTGTTGACCTCAAACCCAGAAACTCAAAGTACACCATGCCCACAAACCCATGCTCCAGGAGTGCAAATCATGAAAGTCAAAATGCCTACTCTTGTACCATCCATCTGCACAGGGGCAGAAGGTCAAATAAGTATCAAAATGCATAGTACAAGCAAACCTTGTGCAACTAGGACCGAACAGACACCAGTTAGCCTTCCTGTTGGAGTTGATATTGATCAAGTGGCCTGCACACTATTCTCTCAGGTTTCTCCTCAAAATCAGGCATGTGGCCTGAAGGACTTGTCAGATGCTATGGACTGGAAACATGGACAGTCAAATAAAACTGACAGAGTGGAGGCATGTTCCAGTAAACCCAGCTATCTAGAGGCACGCAATAACGGAACAACTGCTAGGGCTGTGACAAACTCTCACTTGGGGCACTTAAAGACAAATTCTGAGGCAGTGAATAAATCTACTGTTCAGACTATTTCTCCAAAAACATACAGAGGGAAGCCTGCAGCTACTGTGCATTACAGCGACGTTAGCAGTGATGATGAAGACAGGCTAGTGATAGCAACGTAAAACATTTTGCAGGACCTTTTTGTGCAGCTATCGCTTGACCTTTTTTAAAAAAAAATGAACTTCATGATTTCTTACCAAACAAGCTCTCTTCCCCTGAAAGCACACTTTTTTGATGTAGATATTATGTTTGTGCAATTGTAAACTAAGACCAACTTAGATAAAATATGTCTTATTGTTCTTTGTCCGCTCCAGCCATTTTTGTACATGTTGTATAAACAATTGTGCCTTTCAAATTTCTTGCTTAGGAACTGTACAGATGAAATAAAAAAGTAGTTGCTTGTGCTTACCAATTTTTTTAAATTTACAATGTGTAGTGTCATAGTATGGAAAATAACTACATGTTGCACTGATATTGTAAATTTCTATGGCTCTGGGGCAGTCTTTTATGTACAGGCATAAATTGTATACCAGTTCATATTTATTGTATCCATTTTTTGATCCATGATCGTTTTTTTCTTCCAGGAGTAGGTTTACATTCAGACAAACTATCTCCTGAATAAACAAGGTCACGCAAAATATTTGTTTACAGATATTGCACATTTTTCACTGATATTTCAGGAAATCCAGTGTTTCACTGTGAAGCTATTCAGCAAAAGAAAGGGAAGACGAGACTTATGGGGGGGGGGGGGATATTTCCCTCTTTGTCAATTCTCCAGCTTCCCTCTGCATTCTCTACAGAGCCAGTTGAGGCATTTGCTCCTAATGAGCAGCAACTCCAACTGTGGCTGAGTTCTTCCGTAGCCAATATACCCTGGAGTAGGGCTTGAACCCAGGGCCTTCCAGTTCAGAGGCGAGAAAGCTCTCCACTGAGCCATTCAAGCTCCCTCAAAATATTAATAAGTTAGGAGAACAAAATTGGCAAATTAATTTTAGCAGATAAATATTTTGATCAGAACAATGGGCTACATGAGCAAAAGAATCTTGGAACACAGTAGCCAAATCATTAGAAGTAGCGATACAGTAATCAGTTCATTAAAAAAATTATAAGCCAAGCACTGAGATTTATTTCTAGAAGGATAGAATTGAAAACTATAGAAGTTATGCCAAACTTGAAGGGGCAAAAAAAGAAGTATGAATTCCAGGTTAACAGACTCTGTCCCTTTTCTCTTGAAAAGAGAAAGCCGAGGGGGGTCACTCATTCAAGTTCTTTAAAATTATGAAAGTATTTAATACTGTAGACACAGCATTTCTATTTTTTGGCAAAGAGAAAAACTAAAGGCCATCAGTATAAAAAAAGTCACCAAGAAATCAAATCATGGAATTCAGAAGAAGCCTCTTTACCCAGGGAATAGTGAGAATGTGAAACTTGCTCCCAGGAAGTATGTTACAGTCATAGGAGTTTTACAGCCCAAAGAGAGGCCCATCGGCTCTGCGCTGGCCATCAAGTGCTTATCTATTCTAATCCCATTTTCCAGCACTGTAGCTGGTCTGTAGCCTTGTGTGCTATAGCATTTCGAGTGCTTATCTGAATGTTTCTTAAATGTTTTGAGGGTTCCCACCTTTACCGTCCTTTCAGGCAGTGAGTTCCAGATCCCCACCACCCCCTGGGTGAAAAGGTTTTCCTCAAATCCCTTCCGAAACTCCTGCCCCTTAACTTAAATCTATGCCTCAAGGGGTAAGGTTCCTTCCTATCTACCCTACCTGTGCCCCTCATAATTTTGTACACCTCGACCAGGTCTCCCCTCCGCCTTTCTGCTCCAAGGAGAACAATCCCAGCCTATCCAAACTCTCTTGTTAGCTGAAATGCTCCAGTCCTGGCAACATCCTGGTGTATCTCCTCTGCATCCTCTCGAGTGCAATCACATCCTTCGTATAGTGTGGTAATCAGGACTCTAGCTGTGGCCTAACAAGAGTTTTATGCAATTCCATTGTAACCTCCCTGCTTATATTCTATGCCTTGGTTAATGCAAGCAAATATCCCATATGCCGCCTTATCTACTTGTCCTGCTGCTTTCAGGCATCTATGGGCATGCACCTTACGGCTCCTCTGTACTTCCTATCGTTCATTGTATATTTTCTTGCCTTGTTAATCCTATCAAAATGCATCACCTCACACTTTGCAGTGTTAAATTTCATCTGACCAGCCTGTCTATAGTATCCAGTCATCTAAGGCTTTCCTCCTTGCTATTTACCACACCACCAATCTTCGTGTCACCTGCAAACTTACAGATTGTTGAGGCAAACAGTATAGATGCCTTTAAGAGGAGGCTAGACAAGCAAGTTTTGGAGCTAGGAATGCTGTATTTTACTGATAGAATTAGATGAAGAAGAATGGGAGGAGGCTCAAGGTGGAGTATAAATGCCATAAATAGACCGTTTCTCTGTTGTCATTTCTACGTAGACTGATCTGAAAATCACTAACTTGTGCAGATGCCACTGTATTTACAGAAATGTAGCTGTTGTACTTTTTTTTACTCATGTAAGTTGAATTTGAGAGAACAAATTTGAGAGAAAAAATACAGGAACATCGATAGTAATAATGAACACAATAGCAGCGATGACATACGAGTTCCAAGCTGTCACATGTCTGTGACCAAGGTCAAAGTTCTATCCTACATTATTTGCATTGCCATTTGTGTGTATTATACCATTTTTGAAGGGTTCTTACTTGCAAGAGTTACACCCAGCTTTACCCACAAATCAACAGTCTTTTCAGCAGATTGTCTTAATTTGCTGGTTTGGGGGGGGGGGGGGGGGGGGGGGGAGTTGTTGGTGGAGTCCTGTTCCCCCCATCCCCCTTAAGTTCTCAAGGGAGGTCAGGCCAGACCATCTTCTCGGTTTGGCTCAGGTGGGAGGAGCTTGTGTCCCCCTCCTCCCTGTTCCTACTCTGCTGTTTGCAAGCTCCCTTTCATCCAAGCAGCATACTCTGCTCCCTCCCCTTCCTTTCCACTCCCCCCCCCCAACCCCCACCCTCGTTAGCTGCAGGTCAGTGAAGGGGCTTGTAAACTTTTTCCACGTGTTGTGGGATCTCTCCTCGGACCCTCTGATTCTGAATTTTATTTTCTCCAGTCTCAGGAACTTGGTCAGTTCAGAGAGCCATTCCGAGGTGGCGCTGACGACTTCCAACCTTGCAGAAGTCTCTTTCTGGTGATCAGTGAGGCAAAGTCCATTGCCTCCGACCTTTCCTGTCCAGAACTCTGAATGCTCTGACACCCCAAAGACCGCCACAGAAGGGCACGGCTCCATCTTGCCCACCACCACCTTGGACATGGCCTCGAAGTGTCGTTGGCTGGAACCTCGTGACACCACTCGCACTTATCCTCCACCTCCAGGAAGAACCCGCTCATGTTTGTCTTGATAAGGTGCACTCTGTGCAACGTCTTGAGCTGCATCAGGCTCAGCCCATCACAGGAGGAGGTGGAGTTGATCCTGTGTAGGATTCCCCCCCCCCCCCCCCCCCCCCCCATTTCCGTCTGGTCTCGTACAGTGGGGTCCTGACCTTTTCCAGGAGTTGTCCGTAGATGTCGCCACACGTGTCGTCACCTAACCAGTCCAGCCCTACCATTGTCTCCAGAAATGTGTGTCCAGGTCTCTGGAGGAACATTTTTATCTACTTACGGAGAAGCTCATGAAACTGCAGGTACCTACTTGTTCCCTTTCAGGAATTGGAGCCACTCTTGAGAGTTCCCCCCAGGTCATCAGTCTATCGTCCACGTACATGTCCCCTACTCTGTGTCCCTCTGTCCTCCATCCATGTTTCAGTGCTTTCACATCCTTCCTAAAGTATAGTACTCCGAATCAGGTGCAATACTTCAATTGAGAACAAACCAGTTTTATACAGGTTTATCATAATTTCTTTGATTTTGTACTCCATGCTCCAATTTATTAAGTCTAGGATCATGTATGCTTTTTTAACTGTTCTCTCAACCCACCATACCACATTGTTTTGTGCACATATACCTGAAGGCCCTGTGGTCCTTCATCCTCTTTAGAATTCTACTCTTTATTTTCTATTGCCTCTTTCTACCAAAATGAATCACCACATCTCCGCAATAAATTTCTTATGTCTCTTGTCTGCCATTCCACCAATGTGCCTTTGTCCCTTTGAATGCTATCTTCCTCATAGTTCACAATACTTTCAAATTTCATGTCATTCACAGATTTTGAAATTGTACCTTGTACATCAAAGACTGGTTAGTAATATATATCAAGAACAGGGCTCCTAACATTCATCTCTGGAATACCACTGTAAACCTTCCTCCAGTCTGAAAAACAACTCTTAGTTACTAATCATTGTTTCTTCTCCAGCTAATTTGATATCCATGTTACTGATATCCATGTTTTATTCCACAAGCCACCTTTGCTCAAGTCTGTGGTGCAGCACTTCATCAAATTCCACTTGAATGATCCAGTTCCTGTATTCAATTATTATGACGTCCAAGGAATTCAAAAATGAATTTGATATCAATGAAATTGAATTAATATTGCCAAATTGTCTTAAATGACATATCTAACAGACCAAAACTGCTCTATTGCAGTTGTGGCACAATGGCATTGAAATTATAACTAATAGTTATTCTATAAAAATAAAAGGCATTGAGGGTGCACTTTCCATTGTGCATAAAATAATACTTTTTCTAAATTACTGTTTATTTATTTATGGGATGTGGGTGGGTCTGGCTAGGCCACCATGAAGTGCCCATGAGAATGTGGTGATAAGCTGTCTTCTTGTACCGTTGCAGATCCTGTAGTGTAGGTACACTCACAGTGCTGTTGGAATGGAATAATAGGATCTTGTGACAGTGAAGGAATAGCGATATATTTCCAAGTCAGGATAGTGGGCGGCACGATAGCACAGTGGTTAGCACTTTTGCTTCACAGCAGCAGCGACCCGGCTTGGGTCACTGTCTGTGTGGAGTCTGCATGTTCTCCCCTTGTCTGCGTGGGTTTCATGCGAGAGCTCCAGTTTCCTCCCACAAATCCTGAAAGACATGCTTGTTAGGTGAATTGAACATTCTGAATTTTCCCTCCGTGTACCCAACAGGCGTAGTGTGGCGACAAAGGGATTTTCACAGTAACTTCATTGTAGTGTTAATGTAAGCTTACTTGTGACACTAATAAAGATGATTATTATTATAGCTTGATGGGGAACTTCCAGTTGATGGTGTTACTGCTAAAATAGAACCTTGACAAAGGAGGTACAAATTGACCTTGTTTCATCCGTTTTTATAAGTACAAAACCGCTATAAAAATATCAATTTGTAGTGTAGACCGATGTGACCAAAAGGTTTACAGTGGGAGGACTTTATGGAGCCCACAAGAACGGTGAGTTTGTATGAGGTGACTGAATTAAATGGGACGCAAAATTTTGATTTTCCGACAGCTGGTTGAGATGCAGAGATAAAGTTTTAGACATGTTGGGCCTTGCATGGCCTATGGTGGGTTCATACTTGTAATACATTACATGCCATGGATACTCATTTTTTAAAAAGTTTTATGCTGAAGCACAAGAATTTGTCGCACCCGGTTGAAATTTGTAAAGGTGTGCACCTGTCGGTTTTGTGAAGTTTGTGTCAGATGTCCGTGGTTTTCCTTGTTGAGCTCCAAGGCACAAGTGAGGGGTACAGAAAAATAGCAATTTGTATAAAGGCTCCGGTCTGGCAAGGGTGAATCAATGATGATGGGGTGTTTGAAATGGGGTTGAGGGCATATAGGCATAAGAGGGATCCAAGGGAGGCCGAAGGGTGGGTTTGAGGGCATGGAAGGACCTGATGCCCAGAGTGTGGTGGGGTCGTCAGTCAATGTAACAAAAGCAATGGTTCACAGAACAGTGTCAGTGCTGTCTACCTGTGGATCCAACTAAGTTCGCTGACAGAGTCCTTACAGGGCTTTGAATTCGCCTACAAAATTTTGATAAACCCTAATGAAAGTGATCTCAGACAATATCCTTTACAATGCAGCTGAGCCTGCAAGTTCAGTCATGGCCCGATGCTGGACACTAACATGAACATTCAATAAATAGTGAACAGAAAAGCACAATATGTTTCTGACACAATAAAGGAAATGTTCCCAACTCTCCATCAATAGGTGGCAACCATGACTATGCCAGTGGTTTCAATAAATAATGATGCAGACAGAAATTAACAGACAGAAAATAATGTGAATTATTTCTAAGAATTCAAAAAACATCAGTGCCACTTTTGTGCTCTCAATAAGTTCTATGTGAATGGGATTCGGCAGGACAGTTTTGGCTATGATTTAGAAGCTCCCTGTTTGACCAGGCGGTACTTTTATTGCCCCTGTGGATGCCGCATTGTCTGAGGACCGGTTTTACCACTGAAAAGCTTCCCTCTGTGCATGCCATTGGCACTTAATATATATTTTTTAAACATATTTTATCGAGGCATTTATATGTATTTACACATCAAGCACAATCATAAAACAAAACAAGCCAACAGGGCTGCAAATAATCAAACCATCTAAATATCTGACACCCCGCCTCCCACTCCCCAACCAACCCCTTTCAACTGTTAAACCAACCGTGCGCGATTCAACTTGTGCAGCTGCTCCCACCCCCACGCCACCCGAATACCCAAATACCGAAAACTCGCCCCCACTATTCTAAATGGCAACTCCCCCAGCCTCTTCTCCTGCCCCCTTGCTTGAATCGGAAAAACCTCGCTCTTCCCCATATTCAGTTTATATCCCGAAAACTGACCAAATTCCTCCAATATACCCAGAATCCCCAATAACTTCCAAAGGGTTTGAAATGTACAGCAGCAGATCGTCCACGTATAGCGAGACCCTATGCTTCACCAACCCACAACCCCCCCCCCCCCCCACACTATCCCCCGCCAGTCCCTTGACACCCTCAGCGCCATTGCCAATGGCTCTATAGCCAAGGTAAAGATCAGGGGGGAGAGTGGACAACCCTTCCTCGGTGCCGCCTGAAATATTCCAAACTCACCTGGTTCATTCGTACACTCGCGACCGGTGCCCGGTACAACAACGGGACCCAATCCACAAATCCCTGCCCAAACACAAACGTCCCACAGATAGTTCCGTTCCACCCAGTGGCAGGCCTTCTCCGCATCCATGGCGACCACCACCTCCACATTTTGTGCCTCCGGGGCGATCATTATAACATTCAACAGCTGCCTGATGTTGGTCGACAAATACCATCCCTTCACAAACCCTGTCTGGTTCTCCCCATCACCCCGGCACACAGTCCTCAATCCTTGAGGCCAAGATCTTGGCATCCCCATTTAACAGCAAAATTGGCCTGTAGATGTCCCACACTGCTCCAGATTCTTATCCCTCTTTAAAATTGAGGAGATCGAGGCCTGCGATAATGTCGGCGGGGGGTCTCCTGCTCCCTTGCCTCATTGATCGCCCTTACCAGCAGGGGCCCCAAGTCCCCTGAAAACCTTCTGTTAAATTCCACCAGGAACTCATCTGGGTCTGGGGACTGGGGTTTGCCCGCCTGCATCTCCCCCATGCCCTCCAACACCTCCATCAGCCCAAAGGGGGCTCCCAAACCCTCCACCAGCTCCTCCTCCGCCCTAGGAAACTCAAACCCCTACAAAAAACACCTCATTGCCTCCACCCCAGCTGGGGGCTCCGACTCGTACAATCACTTATAAAATTCCCTGAACTCGTTATTTACCCCCACCGGATCCACGACCGTGTACTACCCCCCCCCCCCCCCCCCCCCCGTTCCCGCAACCCCCATCCTTCACCTTTCCGATCTCTCTCACTGCCTCCTCCTTCCTCAATTGATGTGCTAACTCCTACACGCCTTTTCCCCGTACTCACAGACCGCCCCTTTAGCTCTCCTCAACTGCCCGACCGCCTTACCCATGGATGTCAGCCCAAACTCCATCTGAGGTTTCTGTCACTCCCTCAACAACCCGGCCTCCAGGGCTGCCGAGTATCTCCTATTCTCCTGCAAAATCTCCTCCACTAACCTCGCCATCTCCGCCTGCTCTTCCTTATCTCTGTGTGCGCGTATCGAAATAAACGTCCCCCTTACTACTGCCTTCAATGCCTCTCATAATGTAGCGACCAAAACCTCATCCATGTTATTCAGCTCCAGATATCCCCGAATAGTAGCCCTCACCAGCTCACAAACCTCCTTATCTGCCAACTGCTCCACATCTAACCTCTACTGCGGGTGCTGTTCCCACCATCCCCTCTCCCCCTGATTCACCTGGAAGTCCACCCAATGCGATGCATGATCCGAAACCACAATTGCCAAGTTCTCTGAACCGACTACCTCCGCCAACAACGTCCTGTCCAACACAAAATAGTCGATTCGGGAGTATACCCTATGCGTATGGGAGAAAAACAAGAATTCCTTCACCCTCAGCCTACCAAACCTTCCCGGGCCTGCCTCCCCACCCACCCCCATGCACTTCATAAATCCCCTCAGTTCCCTCGCCACCACCGACCTTGTCCCTGACCTCTGGCTTGACTGGTCTTATTTTGGCTCCAGAACAGTGTTAAAATCCCTCCCCATTATCAACTGGTGTGAGTTCAGGTCAGGGATCTTCCCCTCACAACTCTACATCATCCCAGTTCAGTGCATAAACATTCATCGCCACCACCAGCATGCCCCACAATTTCTCAATTACCATAACAAGCCTCCCCCCAGAATCCACCACTATGCTCCCCACTTCAAAAGCTACCTGTTTATTTATCAAGACCGCCACCACCCTTGCCTTTAGATCTAGTCCTGAATGAAAGACTTGCCCTACCCACCCCTTCCTGAGCCTAGTCTGATCCCCGATCTTCAGGTGCGTTTCCTGTAAAAATGCCACATCTGCCTTTAAAGTGTGATCGACCTGGTTGGGGGACACCCCATCTCCCTCCCCCCACCCCACCCCATCTCCCCCTACCCCACATCAACCATAATTCAATGTCCTCCTCCTCCTGCTAGTCCATTGTTTTTTACAAACTCCATCGCTTCCTCCCACATCCCAAAATAGTATTCTCGACCATTGTAAGTCACCCAGAGGTGAGCTGAATACAGCATCCCAAATTTCACCCCCTTCTTAAAGCAGGCAGCCTTCACTTTGTTAAAGCCCACTCATCCGGAGTTCACTGCCCTCCCAGGTGCACCGCCTCGTCTGCCTGGCCCACCTCAGGGAACGTTCCGCTCCTTGTCCAGAAACAGGTTCAACCGCACCACCATAACCCTCCGCACCACCTGTGGCTTCCTCATCAGTGCCCTGTGCGCCCGGTCAACCTCCAGGTGCCATTCGAAGACCCCCTATCCCATCAACTTCTCAAACTTCTTGGCCACATATGGGTCAGCGTTCACTCCCTGAATGCCCTCTGGCAACTCCACGATCCTCAGGTTCTGTCTCCGGGTGTTGTTCTCCAGATCCTCCATATGCTCCTGAAGCCGTTTCTAGTTATCACGCATCACCCCCAGATTGGCCGCCAACGAAGCAAGCTGTTCCTCCTGCTCCCCCACCCTCTCCTCCACCTTCTGGATCTCTTGGCTTTGAGACTCCAACCTCATCTCCACGTGGTCAATCCCCACCTTCAGCGGATCCATCATCCTCGCCAGACCTTCCAGAGACTCTTTCCTCTGCTGGGTGAACCTCTCGTTCAAGAAGTCCACCAGCTCTTTCAGAGACCACTGAGATGGTAGGACGGGTCCCTTACCCTCTGCCATCTTCCCCTGTGTCGCTGGAAAAGTTTCTTGCTCCAACAGCAGCTTTTGCCTAAAACCACACCTGGTCCACGAATCCATCTAGGAGTGATGGTGGAACAAACTCTTCCTCCACTACTCCTACACCTTTTTCCACTAAAACATTCGCCCGTTAATCAGGGAAAAGTGGGAGCTACAAAATGTGCGACCAGTCACACCATGGCCGCCACTGGAAGTCGGCACTTAAAGTTTTAATTGCAATTGTGTCGGAGATGAGAACAATCAAGCGAGGGGTTCCCGTTCCACTGTTGGGAAAGGCACGCCACTGACAAAATTCCACCCAGTCCTTCAGTCTCCATGTTTCTGTGGCTATCCTTTGACAATCTCAGGTTCCTGGCTAAATTATTTTTTTTAATAAATGTTTTTATTAAGGCATTTATTACAAACACATCAAACAGCCAAAATCAAAAAGAGAACAAACAGGAAATCACATAACAAATAAATTACCAACACCCCCGCGCCCCCACCCTCCCCCCACTCTGACTCCGTTTTTAACCCCAAATTCATTCCCCCCCCACTTCTTAACTATCCTTGAAGAAGTCGATAAACAGTTTCCATCTCTGGGCAAACCCTTCCACAGTCCCTCTCAAGGGAACTTAATTTTTTCTGACCAATTCCACAAGATCACTCACCCACACCCACAGTTCTGCTGACCCTGAGTCCCTCCATCCCAACAGGATCCATCTCCAGGCTACCAGAGAGGCAAAGGCCAGAATGTCGGCCTCTACCGCTCCTGGACTCCCTGGTCTTCAAACAATCGGCACTTCTGGACTCGGGACCACCTTCACCTCCAGGACCTCAGATCCCTGCAAAGATCCCTCCAGCTTCGGTCAGACCCAAAACGTGTGAACATGGTTCGTGGGCCCCCTGCGTACTGCCCACACCTATCATCCACCCCCTCAAAAGTCCTGCTCATTCTCCCCACCATCATAGGCGCCCTGTGAACTACTCTAAATTGAATGAGTCGAAGCATAGTGCATGAGGAGGATGCATTCACCCTCCTCAGATCCTCCTCCCATAACCCAGCCTCCAACATCCTCTTCCTCCCACTTTCGTTTAACTCGTCCTATCGGGGCATCCTCCCAGTCCATTAATTCTTTGTTAATCTCCAACATCCTGCCCTCACAGCCCCTGTTTTTGACACCACCTTATCCTCCAACCGCAGGGGCGGCAGGTCAGGAAAGGTCGGCACCTAGACATAGAACAGTACAGCACAGAACAGGCCCTTCGGCCCTCGATGTTGTGCCGAGCAATGATCACCCTACTCAAACCCACGTATCCACCCTATACCCGTAACCCAACACCCCCCCCCCCCCCTTAACCTTACTTTTTAGGACACTACGGGCAATTTAGCATGGCCAATCCACCTAACCCGCACATCTTTGGACTGTGGGAGGAAACCGGAGCACCCGGAGGAAACACACGGGGAGGACGTGCAGACTCCACATAGACAGTGACCCAGCCGGGAATCGAACCTGGGACCCTGGAGCTGTGAAGCATTTATGCTAACCACCATGCTACCGTGCTGCCCCCATAGTTTCCTCACATAGTTTCGCACCTGTAAGTACTCCTCTACCAGTCCCTCCGAGCTTGGGAAGCTGCCCCCCATGAATAGGTCTCCAAACCGCTCAATCCCCGCCCAGCCTGGAATCCGGGTCCAGCCCCCCGGGAGCAAACCTGCGATTCCCGCAAATCGGTGCCCAGACCGAGGCACCTTCCAGCCTCAGGTGCTGCTTCCATTATCCCCACACCCTCAGGGCTGCCTCCACCATCGGACTTGTGGAGTACCTGCCTCCATCTGCTCCCAGACCGACCCTTCCCCCACTACCCACTTCCTAACCATGACAAAATAATAATCCTTATTATTGTTACAAGTAGGCTTACATTAACATTGCAATGAAGAGGGGAGGCACGGTGGTACGGTTAGCATTGCTGCCTACGGCGCTGAGGACCCGGGTTCGAATCCCAGCCCTGGGTCACTGTCCGTGTGGAGTTTGCACATTCTCCCCGTGTCTGCGTGGGTTTCACCCCCACAACCCAAAAGATGTGCAGGGTAGGCTAAATTGCCCCTTAATTGGAAAAAATAATTGGCTACTCTAAATTTAAAAAAAACATTGCAATGAAGTTGCTGTGAAAATCCCATAGTCACCACATTCCGGCGCCTGTTCGGGTACACAGAGGGAAAATCAGAATGTCCAATCCACCTAACAAGCATGTCTTTCGGGACTTGTGGGAGGAAACATGAGCACCCAGAAGAAACCCACGCAGACACGGGGAGAACGTGCAGGCTCCACACAGGCAGTGACCCAAGCGGGAATTGAACCTGGGACCCTGGCGCTGTGAAGCAACAGTGCTAACCATTGTACTACCATGTCACCCATTTGCTGCCCAGTAGTAGTTAATCAAATTTGGCAAGACCAGCCCCGTCCCAACTCCAATAGCGCCTTCTTCACCCGTGGGGCTTGCCCTGCCCACCCAAACCCCGAGATCAACGCATTAATCTTCCTAAAGAAGTCATTTTTAATAAAAATTGTAAGGTTCAGGAACACGAATAGAAACCTCGGGAATACCGTGATCATCACGGACTGCACTCACCCCACCAACGACAATGGGAGCACATCCCTGCTGTTAAAATCCCCCTCCATCTGCTCCAGATTCAATTGGATTGGATTGGATTTGTTTATTGTCACGTGTACAGAGGTACAGAGAAAAGTATTTTTCTGCGAGCAGCTCAACAGATCATTAAGTACATGGGAAGAAAAGGGAATAAAAGAAAATACATAATACAGCAACACAAGATACACAATGTAACTACATCAGCACTGGGATCGGATGAAGCATACAGGGTGTAGTGTTAATGAGGTCAGTCCATAAGAGGGTCATTTCGGAGTCTGGCGACAGTGGGGAAGAAGCTGTTTATGAGTCTGTTCGTGCGTGTTCTCAGACTTCTGAATCTCCTGCCCGATGGAAGAAGTTGGAAGAGTGAGTAAGCCGGGTGGGAGGGATCCTTGATTATGCTGCCCGCTTTCCCCAGGCAGAGGTTGGTGTAGATGGAGTCAATGGATGGGAGGCAGGTTCGTGTGATGGACTGGGCTGTGTTCACGACTCTCTGAAGTTTCTCGCGGTCTTGGGCTGAGCAGTTGCCATACCAGGCTGTGATGCAGCCAGATAGGATGCTTTCTATGGTGCATATGTAAAAGTTGGTAAGGGTTAATGTGGACATGCCAAATTTCCTTAGTTTCCTGAGGAAGTATAGGCACTGTTGTGCTTTCTTGGTGGTAGCATCGACGTGGGTGGACCAGGACACATGTTTGGAGATGTGCACCCCTAGGAATTTGAAACTGCTAACCATCTCCACCTCGGCCCCGTTGATGCTGACAGGGGTGTGTACAGTACTTTGCTTCCTGAAGTCAATGACCAGCTCTTTAGTTTTGCTGGCATTGAGGGAGAGATTGTTGTCGCTACACCACTCCACTAGGTTCTCTATCTCCCTCCTGTATTCTGACTCGTCGTTATTCGAGACCGGCCCACTATGGTCGTATCGTCAGCAAACCTGTAGCTGGAGTTGGAACCAAGTTTTGCCACGCAGTCGTGTGTGTATAGGGAGTAGAGTAGGGGGCTAAGTGCGCAGACTTGCGGGGGCCCAGTATTGAGGACTATTGTGGAGGAGGTGTTTCATAGAATTTACAGTGCAGAAGGAGGCCATTCAGCCCATCGAGTCTGCACCGGCTCTTGGAAAGAGCACCCTACCCAAGGTCAACACCTCCACCCTATCCCCATAACCCAGTAACCCCACCCAACACTAAGGGCAATTGTGGACACTAAGGGCAATTTATCATGGCCAATCCACCTAACCTGCATATCTTTGGACTGTGGGAGGAAACTGGAGCACCCGGAGGAAACCCACACACACACGGGGAGGATGTGCAGACTCCGCACAGACAGTGACCCAAGCTGGAATTGAACCTGGGATCCTGGAGCTGTGAAGCGATTGTGCTATCCACAATGCTACCGTGCTGCCATGTTGTTGTTCATTCTTACTGATTGTGGTCTGTTGGTCAGAAAATCGAGGATCCAGTTGCAGAGTGGAGAGCCAAGTCCTAGGTTTTGGAGCTTTGATATGAGCTTGGCTGGGATTATGGTGTTGAAGGCAAAGCTGTAGTCAATAAATAGGAGTCTGATGTAGGAGTCCTTGTTTTCGAGATGCTCTAGGGATGAGTGTTGGGCGTTCAAGGCGTTCTGGGAGTATGGAGGTGATGCGCTTCATGATCAACCTCTCGAAGCACTTCATTACGACTGAAGTCAGGGCCACCGGACAGTAGTCATTGAGGCACGTTGCCTGGTTCTTCTTTGGTACCGGTATGATGGTGGTACAGACAGGTTAAAGATGTCTGTGAATACCTCTGCAAGCTGGTCCACGCAGGTTCTGAGCGCATGACCAGAGATCCCGTCCGGGCCCGTTGCCTTCTGAGGTTTCACTTTCAGGAAGGTCGATCCGACTTCAGAAGCTGTGATGGTGGGTATGGGTGAATTATGGGCTGCTGGGGCACTCGACAGCGGATTGTTGGTTACCTGCTCGAACCGAGCATAGAATGCATTGAGTTCATCGGGGAGGGGTGCGCTGCTGCCAGAGATACTGCTCGGCTTCGCTTTGTAGCCCGTTATGTTGTTTAGTCCTTGCCACAACCACCGAGAGTCTGTGACTCTAGCTTGGTTTGATATTCTCTCTTGGCATCTCGGATGGCTTTGCGGAGGTTGTACCTGGATTTCTTGTATAGGTCAGGGTCATCTGCCTTGAACGCCTCCGCTCTGTCCTTCAGTAGGGAGTCAATCTCGCGATTGAGCCATGGTTTCCGGTTGGGGGATGTACGTACTGCTTTCTTTATGTAGCTGCTCCCACACCTGGATGCCCAGATACCTGAAACTCTCTCCCCCTAACTTAAACAGCAGCTCGCCCAACCTCCTCTCCTGCCACCTCACCTGGATCGAAAAGGCCTCACTCTTCCCCATGTTTAACTTATACCCGGAAAACCGGCCGAATTCCACCAAAATGGCCATGGTACCTCCAATACTTTCCAATGGATCCGATATGTAGAGCAGCAGGTCGTCCACATATAGTGAGACCCTATGCTCCACTGCTCCACCGCACACCACCCCACCGCACACCGCCCCCCCCCCCCTCCCCACCCCCGCACTATGCCTTTCCAACCTGTCATGTGAGAGTACCTTTAAGAAATTGGTGTTTATAAATGGGCTGGAGTGAGAGTACCTTTAAGAAATGCGTGTTTACTACTGCAGTGATATCAGAGTGTGGGTGGAGTTGGGCTGTCTCAGCTTTTTACTTTTGTTTTAGGCTGTTTGCTACAGGGTGTGTTTTAGTTTCGTTTTCAGCGCTGGATAGCTGCAGTCACAGCCAGAACGTGTATGAATCTCTCTCTCTGTTATCTAAAGACTGTAAATCGATCCTTTGGTGATTTGAAACTGTTCTCAGTAGTGACTGTAACATGATGTGCTTCTGTTTAAAGGTTTTATTTAAGTCTTATGGATATTAAAAGGACAACTTAAGGATTACTTAGTGTTGTATTCTTTGGGGGTTGTATTTGAATTAATGGTTGCTAAGATGTTCACTGTATGTTTTAAAATGTTAACTTGAGTTCATAGAACAAACATTGGCTTTAAAAAATACTTTCAATTTCTGCTTATCACACCTGCAGAGTGGGCCGTGTGCTCCCTATAGCACAATCTATTAAAAGTTGTGGGTCAGGTGAACTCCATGATACACTTTCGGGTTCTCTAAACCCTGGCCCATAACAAACCCTTTGATGCTCTGAGCACCATTGCCAGTGACCCTATCGCCAAAGCAAAGAGCAACGTGGAGAGTGGGCATCCCTGTCTCGTCCCATGGAGCAGCCTACAATATCCCAAACTCTCCTGGTTCGTCCTTACACTCGCTGGTGGCACCCTATTCAACAACTGGGCCTAATCCACAAACCCCTGCCCGAATCCAAAGCGCCCCAGTACCTCCCACAAATATTCCCATTCTACCTGGTCCCAGGCCTTCTCCCCGTCCAGAGCGACCACCTCCACATTCCGTCCCTCCGAGGGCATCATTATAACGTTCAACAGATGCTTACCTTTGCCAACAGAGGCCTCCCCTTTCCTAACCCTGTCTGGTCTTCCCTGTGGTGTTCTTTGTGATTCTTGTTATCAGGATGGATATTGTAATGTTCACAAAGACCACAGAAGCTAAGTTCCTTATCAAAGCTAACATTTATTTACACTGCACAATTAAGCTCGACCAGGGGCAGCACGGTGGCGCAGTGGTTAGCACCGCTGCCTCACGACGCCGAGTACCAGGTTTGATCCTGGCTCTGGGTCACTGTCTGTGTGGAGTTTGCACTTTTTCCCCGTGTTTGCGTGGGTTTCGCCCCCACAACCCAAAGATGTGCAGGGTAGGATTGGCCACACTAAACTGCCCCTTAATTGGAAAAAATGAATTGGGTACTCTAAATTTAAAAAACAAAATTAAGCTCGACCACTTACTCCTATAGTAAACAATAGTCTAGTAATCTACAATCTACACTCAACTAACATGAGACTCTACATTCTAATCTATAACTGTACTGTCCTAGCTATCACTGCTCTCTCCAGCTCACTTCAGTCTTCTCCCAGCTCTGTGAGTCAGTGCTTTATATAGTTCTGCATCTAGCTCCATCTAATTATGATAAGACATTAACCCTTTCTATTCGGAACATTTCCCATAAAATCACATTCCCTCAATTCCATGAGGCCAGCATAAGCAAAATACAAAAAGTAGCTGTGCTTACATTTTAGAATCATTCACCTGAGGAAGGAGCAGAGCTCTGAAAGCTGATGTTTGAAACAAACCTGTTGGACTTTAACCTGGTGTTGTAAGATTTCTTACTGTGCTCACCCCAGTCTAACGCTGGTATCTCCATATCATGGCTACCATCGACACCACAAACTGCCGTCTCAAAGTGAAGAGGATCTCCAGGAAGATCGCGCATATAGTCACTGACATTAAGTTTCTACAAAGATGCCAGAAAGCAGACAAGATCCCGAAAGGGCTACAGATCACAAACCTACTCAAGTCGACCTACAACACAGACTACGCTGAGAGACTCTGCCGTCGCACCTCTTTCACACTCGTCAACCACCTCGTACACCAGCTCTACAGCAGACGCCGCAACCTGGAAACCAAGATAGAGGCCATATTCTCAACTTGCGCTCAAGATGCAGCAGACCAGCTGCGGAACACTGCCACACAGATGAGACAAGGATACCATGCCACCTATATGCACACCAAGAACAGGAAGCTTGAGAAACTCGGCATCACCATCAGCAGCAACCAAGCCTCCCCCGGTACCACAGTAGAAAACAATACAGGGAAATCTATTGTCAACTTGTCCGACTACACCCTTCAACCAGAAGAAATCGAAGTCCTCAGCTAAGGGCTCAATTTCTGCTCCACCACCAAAATGGACCCCATCAGTCTCGCGGCAGACACGGAGGAATTCATCAGGCGAATGAGGCTCCAGGAGTTCTTCCACAGATGACAAGAGGCCGACAGCGAACCCAATGAGTCAACCAATGAACCGGAACAGCAGACTGAGATCTGCGGTCCGGCAACCGAAGGTACCACTCCGGAAGGCCGTTCCCTAGACTTGACATGTATGCTCAAGCTGTCAGGAGTCACGTCAATGCCAGATTCATCAGTCGCATTCACAAGACAGCCCCGAACGTCATCCAAGCACAATGCAATGCATTTGTGCTCTCAAGACCAAGCGCAACATCATCGTCATCAAACCAGCAGACAAAGGAGGGGCCACCGTCATACTGAACAGAACGGACGACTGCAAAGAAGTGTACCGACAACTCAATAACCAGGAACACGACCCACAAATCCGACCAAGGATCACACCTGGCAACTCAGACTGATCAAGACCTTGGATCCAGACCTTCACAGCATCCTACATGCTCTCATCCCACATTGGAGATCTCTACTGCCTCCCGAAAATACACAAGGCCAACACACCAGGCCGTCCTATCGTATCAGGCAATGGGACCCTGTGTGAGACCCTCTCTGGCTACATCGAGGGCATCTTGAAACCTATTGTACAAGGAACGCCAAGGTTCTGTCGCGACACGACGGACTTCCTACAGAAACTCGGCACCCATGGACTAGTTGAACCAGGAACATTCCTCGTCACAATGGACGTCTCGGCACTCTACACTAGCATCCCCCATGACAACGGCATTGCTGCAACAACCTCAGTCCTCTACATCAACAACTGCCAATCGCCAGACACAATTCTGCAACTCATCCGCTTCATTCTGGATCACAGCGTCTTCACCATCGACAACAAGTTCTTCATCCAGCCATAGGTTACCAGATTCACACCTCAATACGCCAACATCTTCATGCACAAGTTTAAACAAGACCTCCACACCGTACAGGACCTTAAACCGATGTTATACACCAGATACATCGATAACATTTTTAAACTTTGGACCCACGGCGAAGAATCACTGAAATGACGACACAATGACATCAATAAGTTCCATCCCACCATCCGAATCCCCATGGACTGCTCTCCAAAATCAGTTGCATTCTTGGACACAATCATCTCCATCAAGGACGGTCACCTCAGCGCTTCGCTTTACCGCAAGCCCACGGATAACATCACGATGCTCCACTTCTCCAGCTTCCGGCCTAAATAGATGAAAGAAGCCATCCCCTATGGACAAGCCCTCCGTATACACAGGATCTGCTCAGGCAAGGAGGAGCATAACAGACATCTACAGACGCTGAAAGATGCCCTCGTACAAACAGGATATGGCGCTCGACTCATCGATCAACAGTTCCAACGCACCACAGCAAAAATCTGCACCGACCTCCTCAGAAGACAAACGCGGGACACAACCGACAGAGCACCCTTCGTCATCCAGTACTTCCCCAGAGCGGAGAAACTACGACATCTTCTTCATCAGCCTTCAACACGTCAGCGATGAAGATGAACATCTTGCCAAGTGTGCTAGTCGGTATTAGGGGTATTACGGTACCCAGGTTGATGCTGTAAGACCACTGGTGTGGGAGGTACCTGAGACAGCAATATTATTGGTGATGTCTGCCTGCTGGTTCCGCCCAGTAAGGTGGAGTATAAGAGCCTGTGTCTCCCTAGCAGCTGCATTCTGTACCTGCGTTGCTGGGGGAAACATCTAGTCCAATAAAGCCTTCAATTGTCATCCAATCTCACTTCTGGAGTCATTGATCGAGCATCACCAAGGTCAACCCCACAGCCCCACTACTTGCCTTCAAACAACTGCGCAACCTCAAACAAACCATTGTTTGCAGCAAACTACTCAGCCTTCAGAACAGTGACCACGATTGCACACAACCCTGCCATGGCAATCTCTGCAAGTTGTGCCAGATCATCGACATGGGTACCAACATTACACGTGTTGAACACCACCCACCAGGTACACACGCAATATGTTCCACAGTACATACTCATGCGACTCGGCCAACATTGTCTACCTCATACGCTGCGGGAAAGGATGTCCTGAAGCGTGGTACATTGGCGAGACCATGCAGACACTGCGACAATGGATGAACGGGCATCGCGCGACAATCACCAGGCAGGAATGTTCCCTTCCAGTCGGGGAACACTTCAGCAGTCAAGGGCATTCAGCATCTGATCTCTGGGTAAGCGTTCTCCAAGGCGGCCCTCAGGACGCACGGCAACGCAAAATCGCCAAGTAGAAACTTATAGCCAAGTTCCACGCACATGAGTACATCCTCAACTGGGACCTTGGATTCATGTCGCATTACATTCACCCCCCCACCATCTGGCCTGGGCTTGCAAAATCCTACCAACTGTCCTGGTTTGAGACAATTCACACCTCTTTAACCTGGGGTTACCCCTATCTCTGGATCTGTAAAGACTTAATTACCTAAAAATGCTCGCAGTCAAAGCATTGTCTTTGCATCTTTAACTTTGTCTATATAAATATTTCTGGAACATAGCTCTTCATTCACCTGAGAAAGGAGCAGTGCTCTGAAAGCTAGTGTTTGAAACAAACCTGTTGCACTTTAACCTGGTGTTAGAAGACTTCTTACTGTGTTAGAATAGGTGGCAGTCCCAAGGGGCTCAGTACATCGAAGAAGCTGAAAAACAGGATGAAAAACCTGTAAAACAAAGGGCAGGTCGGAAAGAACAAAATTGGTCAGCAGAGTGAAAAGTTTAAAAAAGAAACTTACAGAGTTTAAAAAAACAGTGGAGCTAACAGCAAGAACAGCAAGGCTTAAAAAAAAGAACTTAAATAGAAAAACAAATTGCTGCAAAGTTCAAAAAGCAGACTTTAAATTTGAAACAGAGGGCAAAGAAAGAGAACAAACCTGCGGAGATGAAGCCTTGTTTCTTTCAAAATAATGGCGCCCATCAGGTCTCCCGGAACGTGGGAAGGTCAAAGACATGAAGAAACCAATAGTTCGCAATTTCAAAAAGAAACGTGCCTGCCGAAGTTCCCACATCACGGCACATAAAAAACTACATTGGGTCTAAACGATAAGAAGTATTTTTTAAAAAAGTTTTAAAGAAGCAACCATGATTGCATGACTCCTGAAAAAGCGCAAGAAAAACACAGAGGCTCAACTGACAGCTGAGTGAAAAAAAACGGTTACAGTCTTAAAGCGGCTATTCCCTCAAAGAGGTAATACATAGATGGGGCAGCAGGGTAGCATGGTGGTTAGCATCAATGCTTCACAGCTCCAGGGTCCCAGGTTCGATTCCCGGCTGGGTCACTGTCTGTGTGGAGTCTGCACGTCCTCCCCCTGTGTGCGTGGGTTTCCTCCGGGTGCTCCGGTTTCCTCCCACAGTCCAAAGATGTGCGGGTTAGGTGGATTGGCCATGCTAAATTGCCCGTAGTGTCCTAAAAAGTAAGGTTAAGGGGGGGTTGTTGGGTTACGGGTATAGGGTGGATATGGGGGTTTGAGTAGGGTGATCATGGCTCGGCACAACATCGAGGGCCGAAGGGCCTGTACTGTTCTATGTTCTACATTTAAAGTGACAAGAGACAATCACAAGAAGAAACAAACGGCTACGGACAGGGAAATTAGAGAAGACCCCAAATACAGGGTAACTTTTTTTAAAGTCCATAGGCAAGAAAGGTTTTAAAAAATAAGGCAGTAAAGACCTCAAAGAAGAGTCAATAAAAACCTCTATGTGGAGATGCCGGCGTTGGACTGGGGTGAGCACAGTAAGGAGTCTTACAACACCAGGTTAAAGTCCAACAGGTTTGTTTCAAATCGCTAGCTTTCGGAGCACTGCTCCTTCCTCAGGTGAATGAAGATGTATGTTCCAGAAACATTTATATAGACAAAGTCAGAGATGCCAGACAATGTTTGGAATGCGAGCATTTGCGGGTAATCAAATCATTACAGATCCAGTGATAGGGGGTGATCCCAGGTTAAAGAGGTGTGAATTGTCTCAAGGGAGGACACTTGCTGGGATTTTGCAAGCCCAGGCCAGATGGTGGGGGATGAATGTAATGCAACATGAATCCCAGGTCCCAGTTGAGGCCGCACTCATGTGTGCGGAACTTGGCTGTAAGTTTCTGCTCGGCAATTCTGCGTTGTCGGGCATCCTGAAAGCCGCCTTGGAGAACACTTACCTGGAGATCAGGCTGAATGCCCTTGACTGTTGAAGTGTTCCCCGACTGGAAGGGAACATTCCTGCCTGGTGATTGTGGCGTGATGTCCATTCATTCGTTGTCGCAGCGTCTGCATGGTCTCGCCAATGTACCACGCTTCGCGACATACTTTCCTGCAGTGTATGAGGTAGACAACGTTGGCCGAGTTGCATGAGTATGTGCCGTGTACCTGGTGGGTGGTGTTCTCACGTGTAATGGTGGTGTTACCACATTCATCCCTCACCATCTGGCCTGGGCTTGCAAAATCCTACCAACTGTCCTGGCTTGAGATAATTCAGACCTCTTTAACCTGGGGTTACCCCATCTCTGGATCTGTAAAGACTTAATTATCTGCAAATGCTCGCATTCTAAGCATTGTCTGGCATCTTTGAATTTGTCTACATTTATGTTTCTGGAACATATCTCTTCATTCACCTGAGGAAGGAGCAGTGCTCCGAAAGCTAGTGTTTGAAACAAACATGTTGGACTGTAACCTGGTGTTGTAAGGCTTCTTACGATAAAAACCTCAGAAGAGGTAGGGGGACATCTCAAAGAAAAGGCAATGAAAGAGCGAGAAGGAAGGCGATGAAAGATCCCAAAAGGTGGGCAATGACATGCCCCTGAAGGAGGGCTCCAAAGGAAACTAGAAATTATTGAACATAAAGGGGAGCAAAAAGAATTAAAGCTATTGAGAAGACATTAAAATAACAGTATGAAATGGCTGACAGAAAACGTGAAAAAAAAGAAATTTACAAAAATTTGCAAAACAAAGTTAATAAGAAGGAGAAACTAATGAAAACAATGGAGAATCAACTGAACTTTGTGAAAAAGCAATTAGGACATAAGAACACGTCCAGTAAATGCTTAAATTAGGAGAATAAGAGCTTGAAGAAGAAGTTCATAGAAGGAACTAAGCAGAGCAATTCTTATAAAGCCGAGGTAGAAAAGTTGAATTTGGAACTTTCGTGTCTCAATGGGTAATTTGAAGAGACTATTCAGAGCCTTCAGGAGGAAGTTGAAGAACAGAACCTTGACAATGAAAAATTAACTGAGGGGTAAAAACTAAAATTGGCAGCAGAACTAAAGTCTGACACAGAAAGAAACTGAGATTATGTACCAGAACAAGATTGCTGAAATATTCACATGAATGGAAAAAAAAACACAAGCACGAATATGATAAAATGGTCAATGAAAAAGATGCTGACTTGAAATGCTGAAAGGAAAAAACCCAAAAAAGCCTTTGGAAATTGAATTATTTTCTGTCTGGGATGACCTCTCAGTCATAAAACAAGGGCTCAAGAAAGTAACTGTGGAAAAGAATGCAAACTAAAGCAATGAAGGATAGAGTCAAATCTTAGAAAGAGGAGTTAAAGAATAGAAATTCATGAAAAGCTATCTTCAGATTACAATATCTCATTAGCAGAGAAGAAACTTTATCACTCAATTTAAGTACCAGAAACACTGAGTATTACTATCTTTCCTTCACATGTGACAGACTAAGATCTGAAACAGAAGGGAGGAAAGTTCTTGAAAAACATGTGACAATATGTGCCTGCATGTATTATAATATAAAGGTGCTCTACAGAGCAAGGGTTAATGCAGAACTGGAGAGTTGTACCGCCCACAGTGTGATTTATGTAGTCACATGGTCAGAGAACAATCTAGATGTACAATCTGTAAGCATGGTGGGAACAACACCATGCAAGACCATACTTGGAACTCTAAATAGTTAAAGCCTATCAATAAAAGTGTTTACGTTTAAACACACAAGCCTCAAGATCTATTAACGAGTCACCACCACTGCAACATAATAGAACATCCTTCTTTAGCAATTCTGTCAGCTCTCTTTGTCAGAAAGGTTGGGTATGTATGATGCTAAGAAGTTGAAAAATCAAAGGTATCTCTACAAGTCCTCTTTGTCCGAGGGAGTAAGTGTATCTCGTACATAGAACATATAATGCAGAAGGAGGCCATTCGGCCCATCGAGTCTGCACTGGATCGGGGCAAATCCTGGAACCAACACAGTTAATCTGAGTTACATTCACCTGGCATTGCTGTTCAAGATGTGCCCTTCAAGATCAGCTGCTGCAATCAATGAGTGCTGGTCCTTGAGTACTTGGGCCAGAAATGGTCTTTTTGGAGTTCATGTCAGCGAGATGTTCAATTTCCTTTGCCTTTCCTGCCCACGACATCTTCTTCATGTCACAGGTGCACATTTGTTCCTTGGCCTATAATTGTCAGTAAGCCAGTTTCTTTTCCTTTGAGTATGGGTCATTCCACCAACACAGAACGTCTTGCACTTGTGATCAATCAGTTTGTAGATCCCTTATCATTGTAATCAAACAAATCCTGGTGGTTCCTGGCAGGAAATCCAAGTGTCTCTTTGCAGGACTTAAGGACATCCGAAACATTATGAACACTCTTTTGTTCTTACTTGAAGTTTAAAAGATTTTCCTTCTGGCATTGTTGGGATTGGTCTCTTTTGATTCGAACCTTCAGAGCTTTGATGTTAATCTTTTGTGGACACCTCTGCTGTTGTATCCATTGTTTCGAACAAAGTTTGGACATAATTGAATAAATAAGTCAGTTATCAGCCCAGCAGTCATCCATCCTTGTCATTGTTCTGGTTGTGCGGACATCTTTGTGGTCTCAGGCATGGATGTAATCGATCAAGTCCCAGTTCCTGCAACATGAGTGTTGCTATGACATTTTGTACCTATTATTCTGGTGTACAGGATATTGATGATGATAAGCTCATGTTCTGTGCATTTGGTAAGGAGAAGAATGCTTTTGGAGTTGACAATACCTTCCCTGACAAGAGTCTCATTCCAGAGATTGGAATCTCTTTTGACTCTGGTGTTAAAGTCTCTGAGAAGAATAAGCCTGTTCTCATTTAGAAGCCCACAGTGAGTTGGTGAAGTTTGGTACAGCAATCTTCCTTGGTTTCTTTGTTAATGTCCAGAGCTGGGGTATATGCACTGAGCATGGTGATGAATTAGCTCCTTGCCAGTTTGAGATGAAGAGTCATGAGGTGCTTATTTCTTCCAAGAGGGAATTCATGAAGACATTTCACTGGTGCATTCTTGATGGAAATCTAAGTCCGTGTTCTATGCTTTCCTCTTTTGATTTCCTTTTCCAGAAGAAAATATAACCACCTCAAAATTCCTTGAGCTCCCCTTTCTAGATTGCCTCACTCAGAGAGGTGATGGTGGTGTTATATCAATGATCAAATAACTTTAAAAAGTACAGTACAAGAACAGATCCTTCTGCCCTCCAAGCCTGCGGCAATCACGTTTCCCGTCTAACCTAAAACCTGCTACACGTCTGGGGTCCTTTTCCTTCTACTCCCATTCTATTCATGTATTTGACAAGACACCCCTTAAATGTCACTATCGTCCCTGCTTTAACCACCTCCTCTAATTGGGAGGCCAACTATGTTTAGGACAACCTTTCTTGCCCCCTCTACAAGAAGGGGTAAACAGATTGATCTTAAAGAGCATGCCTATAGTGGCCGAAAGGCACTCTTACCTCATCCAAGTGCTAGATGACCATCTCGTAACTACTCCCTCTGTCCCAGATCATGACGATACGTTTCCAGGCAACGCAGTCTTGCTCCCGTGGCTGGGGAAAGATATCTTTAATATGAAGAAACCATTGCACACCAGCTTCGATACGTGTTTTGACAGAACAAAACCTTGTTCCATTGACAAGGTAACTAAGATCTTTCAAAGTTTCATTCTGCTGCAGACTTTGTCCTCCACAACAGCTGTTGAGATATTCCAGATGGTGGAGCTTCCTCTGTCTGTTCTGCAGTTGAGGACTTTTCTGTCGGAGCCCCATCTGCGGAATGTTTCTCGGATACCTTAGAGCCCTTCACAGTAACTGAAGCAGCCCAGGACATAAGGAGTCCCACTTCACCCCATTTTAATCAACCCTTCCTTACTCACAGCCCCGGTTCCACACAAGGATCAGGATGACTTTAGAACCCAGAGAAAGAAATAGAGAGAAGTGGAATGAAGTGGCTGCAAGACAGTAGGTATTTGAGGGGGGTGTCATGATATGCAAACATGCAGCTAATGAACACATAGAATAGGACATGACCAATGAGCAGTCAGGACACTCAGGGGTGGTATCTCACTATAAAAGGGATGAGGCACTCACACCCCGCTTCTTTCCACAGACCAACATCTACAGAGTGAGACAGGGTGTATCATCGGCATCACACCCCAGCACGTGGCTCAGAGCAAGGCTGGTTCAGTTAGACTGAGTTACTACATTTAGATTAGCAGAGAGTCGAACTCATTGAGAACTGTGCTAATAGTTCAATAAAACACATTGAACTCACTTCAAAGTCTGGAGCATTTTTTACTCAAAACTGCACCAAGTGGCAGCCTGTGTTATTCCAAATTACACAACACAACAGGGGAGGGGGAGGAGTGTGGTGGGGGGGGGGGGGGGGGGAAGTATTGTGAATGGGACTACAGGTGGTGGTTGTGATATAAAGAGTAATATGATATGTTACTGGACTTCATAACCTCGGTGAGGTCATGAAAAAGAAAATGAAAATCGCTTATTGTCACGAGTAGGCTTCAATGAAGTTACTGTGAAAAGCCCCTAGTCGCCACATTCCGGCACCTGTATGGGGAGGCTGGTACGGGAATCGAACTGTGCTGCTGGTCTGCTTGGTCTGCTTTAAAAGCCAGCGATTTAGTCCAGTGAGCTAAACCCCTTGTAACATTGCAGCCATCTTTTGAATGCAACCTCTGGCATTGACCTCCTCTGGTCACTCGTGCCTGGACATATGCTTGGAAATTCTTCACTCTGCCCACATCTATCCCCACAGCTGTAAATAGCATCTCCTACCTATGATGGACCATCTCCAACAGGGCAACAATTTTAAAACCTGGGCTCTGTTTAGCAGCTGCTTCAAGCGTGTCTGAAATGTACATGCCAATGATCAGCAAAGTACATTTCCCTTGAAAGAGCTGAAAGATGCCTTTAAATATTATCATGGACTCTTAGTTTTCATGGTTTCAAATGGGCAAGCTGCCAATGAACAATCTGTTGACTGCTGACTAGTGCTCCTTTCAATTTTAATGAGGAAAGGGAACCAAGTTCTCAATTTAACAATGTTAGGGCCCTTATTTCTAATCTCCATATATTCAGAGACTGAATGTAACCCCCCCCCCCACCTCCCACAAGTGGTTAGCACTGCAGCCTCACAACGCAAAGGACCCAGGTTCAATTCCGGCCTTGGATGACTGTCTGGGAGGAGTTTGCACATTCTTCCAATATCTGTGTAGAATTCCTCCATGTGCTCCGGAGTTTCCTCCCAAATACCAAAGTGGATTGCCTCTTAGTGTCCAAAGATGTTCAGGTTAGGTGGATTGGTCATGATCAATGTGCAGGGTTATGAGGATAGGTTGGGGGAATGGGTCTAGTCGAGTGGTCTTTCAGGGTTCGGTGCAGACTCAATGTGCCCAATGACCTGTAGGGATTCTTTGGTGTGGAAGATATTTCACAGAACCCCACAGGCGTCCCAAAAGCAATGAATATGTGGCAATTGCTCAGGAAGTTTGAATTTCTGATGGAGAGTTCCCCTGCTACCTAATACCCTCAAAGGATGTCTTCAACTCTAAATTTGCATTGGAGACCTCATGCAGAGCCCACTGACTTAACAGTAAACATTAGACAGAATAAAACCTAATCTGATACCTGGGAAATACAGAACTGATCTCCTACCCACTCACAATAGCCTGCCTGACTTTCGCCACCCCCCCCCCCTCCCCCCCAAATCCGGTCCTCCCACTCCCCCTAACCTGACCTGACTAATCCCCATCACCTGACCCCCTTACATCCCCCGATACAATCTGAAGTCATCACCCTACCAACCTGCCACCTTACCCTGCTGCCACCCTACCCCATATCCACTTACCTTAACCCCCCTACCCCCCTATCTTCCCCACCCTACCTCTTCACCTTACCCACTCCAAGACCTTACCCATCCTCTTACCCACTTATTTTCTCTTTGGAGCTTTTCAAAGAAGCTTTGGGGCAGTTAAACTCTTTACTTACTGGAATACGACAGTGACATAAAACTGGAGTGTGGCTTCTTTGCGGATTCTCTCTACTGCTCCTTTTGATGTTTCCTGCGCTGACTTAGTTCTGCGGGATCATCCATAGAACATACTGCTCAGAAGGAGGCCATTCGGCCCATCGAGTCTGGACCAACCCACTTAAGCCCTCACTTCCACCCTATCCCCGTAACCCAATAACCCCTCCTAACCTTTATTGGTCACTAAGGGCAATTTAGCATGGCCAATCCACCTAACCTGCACGTCTTTGGACTGTGGGAGGAAACCGGAGCACCCGGAGGAAACCCACGCACACACGGGGAGAACGTGCAGACTCCGCACAGACAGTGACCCAGCGGGGAATCGAACCTGGGACCCTGGCGCTGTGAAGCCACTTGTGCTACCGTGCTGCCCATCAGAGGAGGAGGATGGAGGAAATTAAGTGTGAATGTTGTTGTCTGATCAAGGTCCAAAATAGTTGCTCTGACCCAGATCCAATTTGGGCTCACATGTTGAGGTGCGTTCTGTATGTGCGTGCCACACATTTACCGTTCAAAAGCAGCATTGATCAATTACTTCAGTTTAAACGTAGGGTATCTGGACCAGGTGAAGTTACATTAATGTTTCTTTTCATATGTTTGGCTATTTGAACAGTGCTTTTATTTTTCCATTTTAAAGTATATTTTGAAATAAGACTGTTGAATGACAATTCAGATAACTCACTGCTGAGTGTTTTGGTTTTCTTGCAACCCCATAAATGTACAGATCAATTGCAAAGTTCTAATTTGTTGAAAAAATTGCAGGATGTGCAGAGATAATTTCAACAGAATTGGCATAGCTGTACCAGACAGTTTCTGAGGGAAAGGGTCAGTAAATCAAACACTGGGAGGGTTTCACCCTCTCATTGTTTGTAGCTTGACCTGTTGCTCTTTCTTAGCCTTCAAAGGACTTTCCTTCGAGGAGAGATGTCCATTCTGCAAATTCCTGCAGTTCAGCCAAGGATATAATGCCTGTTGTGAGATCAGTCCATTAGACAGATCTGCTTTAGTAATGAGCAGTTTATTTTCCCAAACTGCTCAGATGTTGACCTGGCCATTCAGTATTTCAGCCGAAATGAATTCAAAATGTGTCCAGTCACTGATAATTTTAGCTGCGAGTGCTTGTCACTGTGGATTTACAAACAAAAATGAACCTCTTTACATTCATTATTAGACAAATGTGTTGATTAATGGTTGGATGCTGAAAGCCATTAGGACCTTTTTTGTACAGGTAATTAAGGGGAAAGAATAATAAACTAGTGAATTAAGCAAGCGATGTTTCATAATGGGAAACTTCTTAACTTGAATGAAGTGAGTCTTGCTAAAAAGACTCAAAATCTTTGAAACCATGGTGAAGATAGAAGATGTTTAACAGTAGAGAAACAGAATTATTCAAACCATTGGAGCTATTCCAGTCACATAATCAAAGCGGGTTCAAACATTATCAATCAATAATATTGCCTAATTATTGGGTGAAGAATACATTGTAATATGTCACTGGATTATTGCCGTCAATGGAAGAAATTTTTTGAAATCAATACACTTTTTCGTAATATATATCTTTTCTGGACTATTAATAGTAGGTGGTCAACAATGTTAATCCATGACTTCCAAAATGACATAGTTTGTAATCCAAATGGTATCCTTAAGACATGTCACAAGGATTTGCTTAAATCTTCCTGAAATCAGAATGGATTTTGTGTCAATTGATGCTGTGTCTGACCTTAGCTTTGCCCCTGATGGGGCATTTTGGCATTCCTTAGGAACTTAGCCTCTAATCTGTCCACTAATTAATTCCAAGAACTGGACAGCAGCTTCCCAGTTCATTTGGGAATTTCTCAAAATTGTTTCAGCAACTTGTGGAATTCTCGCTTGGTGATATTTTTTACAGAATTTTACAACAAAATTTATGTTTGAGTTACTCGCTGTTCATTCTAAGACTAGATTCATGAGTGATATTATAGTGGTCAGATATATGGAGGATATGTGGAGCCTTTAACTGGCCTGGGGATGCACACAATCTGTTTGGTGTACGGACTGGAACCATCTGTAATTTAACCCGATTATGTTTGCATTTGTTAATCTTGTGATTAAAAAGAGACATTGAAAATACAAAAATCTTTAAATAAAACTGGGAATGTACTTCAGCTTGATCAAGATTTGATACTGAAAGCTGTGTTAAACCTCAGGTTTGATCTCTTCAATAGATGTGGGCCAAATGGCCTCCTGATCAGTATGATTCTAAAGCTGATGACGTGAACTTCTGCCATGACTCCATTCAAAGGATCCGTTTCATTAGTAAAGCCATCGTTTATTACCTAGGTTTAGTTACCTTTGAGACGGCTTCCTGTTGAACCTCTGCAGATCATGTGGTGAAGGTACCCCATGGCAGGAATTTTGACCACATGACAATGATGCAATGGTAATATATGTCCTAGCCAGGATGGTGTGTGACTTGGAAAAGTTTGGAGGTGGTGCTATTCCCCTGTACTTGCTGCTTTTGTTCTACACAGTGGAAAACATGGTTCTTATAGGTGTGGCAAAAAAGCATCAGCAAATTGTTGCTGTGCATCTTTAGATAGTACACACGGCAGCAATGCACGTGAATACAATGCATAATTAAAACGAGAAGAATGGAGAGTAATATGGGGTTACAGGATAAGAGCTGGCCTTGCTTGAGTATGGATGAGTGAATATAATGTCATAATGTAAGGCTGGCTCGCTTCAAATATTTTTATCGCGTATAGAGTGATAAATTGACCACAACTTTGAAAAGAGTTATGAGATATATTGTGATGTGAATGTATATGCTCACAGCTGCACTACAATCTTTGGACCCAACTACCAGTCTATCATTGCGCAGTACATGGTGAGATCTAAGAAATATATTCAATGTCAGCTCCTATACCTGTGTAAAATAGTTTAATTATTTCAAACTCTGGGAACCACAAAACATTGGATTGAAGTTGCCTGTGAAGTGTTCCAGATTTGGTGGAGTCTTTGGACTTGCAAGCCTTGCATTTATTTAGTGTCTTCCAAGCTACTGGTGGCGACATGTAAGGAAGCAGTGGTACATGAGTTGGTTCCTGCCAGAGAACTTTATTTAAGCCTTTTCACCTGATTTTTGTAGCAAGTTTGGGCGGCACGGTGGCACAGTGGTCAGCACTACTGCCTCACAGCTCCAAGGATCCGGATTCAGTTCTGGTCTTGGGTAACTGACTGTGTGGAGTTGCACATTCCCCTTGTGTCTGCATGGATTTCTACCGGGTGCTACGGTTTTCTCCCACAGTCCAAAAATGTGCAGGTTAGGTGGAATGGCCATGCTAAATTGCCCCTAAGTGTCAAAAAGGTTTGGTGGGTTTACTGGGTTACGGGATACAGTGGAGGTGTGGGCTTAAGTAGGGTTCTCTTTCCAAGGCCCGGTGCAGACTCGATGGGCCATACGGCCTCCTTCTGCACTGCAAACATTATGATTATAAGTTTGTTCGTATTGATTGGTTAAGTATCCCACATCAAGACTTCCGGTGGCGGCCATGAAGGAGTAGGTCGCACATTTGATAGCTCCCGCCTGTGACGGACTTTTGGACCTTTTTCTCCCGTTTTTTCTGGATTTTATTGGATGAATCGGTGGAGAGTGAGACAGTGAGGAGAAATCCCCCTCCAGGTGTATGGAGAATTGGACCAGAAGTGGCCGTGTAAGAAGACAAAGTTCTCCAAGAAAGACACGAGCAGAGATGGCAACGCGGGGAAGCATGGTAAAGAAGCAGGGCTGTGGGAAGATGGCACAGTGGTCGACGGAGCAACTGGTGAAGTTTTTTGAAGATTGTTTCACCAAGCTTAAGAAGAACACGCTGGATCCGATTAAGGCTTCGATTGATCAGGTTGTGCAGAATCAAGAAATCCAGGAGATGGAGAAAAAGGTGTCCGAGCCTGAGGAATACCTAACCGTGCTGGAGACCAAGGTGGAGATGATGAATGACCGGCAGAAAAGAATGCAGGAGAAGCTGGAGGACTTGGAGAACAGGTCCAGGAGGCAGAACCTGAGAATCGGCGGTCTCCCTGAGGGCAGTGAGGGATCGGATGCGAGGGCTTATGTGACGAACATGCTGGAGAAATTGATGGGGGCTGAGGCGTTCCCTCTGCTCCTGGAAGTGGATAGAGCGCCAAGAAGCCCCGAGCGAATGAGCCGCCGAAGGCGATGGTGGCAAATATGCTCCGATTCGACAAGGAAAACGTTTTGCGGTGAGAGAACGGAGCAGCAGGTGGGAAAATTGTGAGCTGCGCATTTATCAAGACCTGGGCGCGGATTTGACTGAGGCGAGCCACGTTTAATCGGGCAAAATCGGCCCTCTTTAAGAAGGGGGTGAAGTTCATGGTGTCTGTGGGACACATATGAGGAACGGGAGTTTTACTTCGAAACACCAGACAATGCATTGACTTTCATCAGGAAAAAAAGATTGGATATGAACTAAACACACTGGGCGGAATTCTCCGCAGAGGGCCGGATTCGTGAAGGCCGTCGTGAATCTTGGCCGAGATTCACGACGGCCTTGGAGCCCGCTCACCGCACCTAATTCACCCCCACCCTCAGGGCTAGGAGCGGGCCTCTGTCTTTCTCGGCAGCGACTCGTCACGCCGAGAATGTGAAGTCATCCGCGCATGCGTGGGTTGCCGGCTCCAACACGTACATGCGCGGATGACTTCATCGCGCAGACGGCACGAACCCGCGCACACCTGGCAAGACGTGGCGGCTTGATCTTTCCGGGCGGTGGAGGGGAAAGAGTGCGTCCGTTTTGGAAGCTGGCCCAATGATCGGTGGGCACCGATCGCGGGCCTGTCCCCTCCCGAGCACAGTCGTGGTGCTCCCGTGCCAATTGGGCCCTTAGATGCCCCAAACGGGCATCTGGCGCCCTTTCACGAATGCAGCGACCAGGTGTGGTTGCTGCCGTGGTGAAATGGGCGTGAAGGACCGGACGCTTGGCCCATTGGCCTCGGAGAATCGCCGTTCGCCATGGAAAATGGCGACCGGCAATTATTCCGGGGGGGGGGGGGGGGGGGGGGGGGGGGAGAATCGCTGAGGGCGCCAGGGGGGCGTAAAAAATGTCGGGAGGCCCTCCAACGATTCTCCCACGCCACGTGGGGAGCGGAGAATTCCACCCACTGTCCCCAGCGATTCTCCCCCCCCCCCCCTCCCCGGCTCGAAAAAATGGGCCGAGCGGCCGGCCCTTCACGCCTGTTTCACCACGTCAGCAACCACACCTGGTCCATTTGGGGCATCTAGGGGCCCGATTGGCACGGGAGCACCGCGACTGTGCTCGGGAGGGGACAGGCCCGCGATCGGTGCCCACCGATCGTCGGGCCAGCGTCCAAAACGAACGCACTCTTTCCCCTCCGCCGCCCAGAAAGATCAAGCTGCCACGTCTTGCCGTGCGGTTGAGGAGAAAGACGGCCACCGCGCATGCGCGGATTCGTGCCATCTGCGCGATGAAGTCATCCGCGCATGCGCGGGTTGGAACCAGCAACCCGCGCGTGCGCGGATGACTTCACATTCTCGGCGTGACGAGGTCGCTACCGAGAAAGACGGAGGCCCGCGCCTAGCCCCCCGGGTGGGGGTGAATTAGGTGCGGGGAGCGGGCTCCGAGGCCATCGTGAACCTCGTCCGAGTTCACGACGGCCTTCACGAATTCGGTCCCCTGCGGAGAATTCCGCCCACTGAATCCTTGGGGAGAGTATTGCAATGGCGATTTGTGAACAATCACTTTTGTGCTGGTTTGAATAAGTAGTGCTTTGTGCAATAAGGGGCTGTTTCGATGGCTAAAGTTAACTTTGTCTTACTGGGAGCTGTGTGGAGCGGGGGTTTGTGGCTGTTAGTTCTGTGGTTGGTTTTCCACTGTTGTTTCTGCTGTTTGTTTACTTACTGGGGAATACGATGCTTTGAATATGTATGATCAAGTGGGGGGAGAGGTGAGAGAACAATGGGGAGACAGTCTGATTGGTGCCATGGATGGGAGCTATCAGGTCAGCTTGGTCAGCTGACTCACGGAAGCACAGTGGGGGGGGGGCGAACAGGTGATAAGCTTGAGCTGGAATTGGGGTTTGGGTTTCTAGTGTTGGTGCTAGGGGGAGGGAGAGGGGGGAGAGCTGCTTTGCTGACAGGGGGGGAACTGTTACTCGGGGGAAAATGGGAGGTCGGGGACAGAGGGTGCCGTGAGCTGGAGGCGGAGGGCTCAACCAAGAGGCTGGCCTAAAAAGTGTGATGGCTCGTCGATGGGGCGGGGCGGGGGTGGGGCGGGTGTGGTCCCCTGACTACGCTGGTAACATGGAATGTTAGAGGGCTGAATGGGCGGTCAGGTGGACTCGCGTGTTCGTGAATTTGAGGGGGCTGAAGGCGGATGTAGCAATGTTACAAGCGACACACCTAAAGGTTACAGACCAGACTAGATTGAGAAAGGGGTGGGTTGGCCTAGTATTCCGCTCAGGGCTGGACTCAAAGACCATGGGGTAGCAATTTTGATTAATAAACTGGTGGCATTCGAGGCATGGAGAATCATGGCAGACATGGGGGAAGGTACATAATGGTCAGTGGGCAGCTGGAGCACCGGGTGGTACTCGTGAACGTATATGCTCCGAATTGGGACAATGTGGAATTTATGAGGCGGGTGTTAGGTAAGATCCCAGACTTAGAGTAACAACTTGATCATGGGGGGAGATTTTAACACAGTCATTGATCCGGAATTGGATCGGTCAAAATCCAGGACAGGGAGGGTGCCAGCCACGGCAAAGGAATTGAAGGGGTTTATGGAGCAGATGGGGGCAGTAGACCCATGGAGGTTTGCACGGCCGAGGGCAAAGGTGTTTTCTTTTTTCTCACATGTCCACAAGGTATACTCTCGGATCAACTTTTTTATTCTGAGCAGGACTCTAATAATGGAGGTGGTGGATTCTGAGTACTCGGCAATTGCAGTGCTGGATTACGCCCCACATTGGGTGGATCTACGGGTTAGTGTGGAGAGAGGGCAATGCCCGTTATGGAGGCTGGATGTGGGGTTGCTAGCAGACGAAGCGGTCTGTGGGTGGGTGAATAAGTCCATCCAGAACTACCTAAAACAAATGATACGGGGGATGTCTCTGCAGCAACGGTCTGGGAAGTTTTGAAGGCAGTGGTCAGAGGGGAATTAACCTCGATACGGGCCCACCGAGAAAAGGTGGAATGGGCCGAGAGGGATAGGTTAGTTGAGATACTCCAGGTGGACAGAAGATACTCGGAGACCCTGAATGCGGGGCTACTGAGCGAGCGACGGAGGTTACAGGTGGTGTTTGGGCTGCTGACCACAGGGAAGGTGGAACAGCTGAGGAAGACAAAGGGGGCAATCTATGAGTATGGGGAAAAGACAAGCAGAATGTTAACGCACCAGCTCAGAAAAAGGGAGGTGCCCAGGGAGATAAGGAGAGTAAACAGTAGAGGTGGGATCACGGTCCTGGAACCAGTGGGGGTGAACGAGTGTTTAAGGACTTTTACAGCAAATTATATGAGTCGGAACCCCCGGCTGGGGTGGAGGGGATGAGGCAGTTTTTGAGTCAGTTGAGGTTCCTGAGGGTGGATGAGGATCTGGTGGAATAGCTGGGAGCCCCAATTGAAATTGAGGAAATAATGGAGGGGCTGGATGGCATGCAGTCGGGCAAGGCTCCGGGGTCGGACGGCTACCCGGTGGAATTCTATAAGATGTTTTCGGAGATATTGAGCCCACTGCTGGTGAGGACATTTAATGAAGCAAGAGAGAAGGGAGTCCTCCCCCCCAACAATGTCTCAGGCCTCTATTTCATTGATCCTGAAAGGGAAGAAAGATCCAGAGCAATGCGGGTCACACAGGCCAATTTATCTACTGTATGTGGACGCCAAACTGCTGACTAAGATACTGGCCACAAGGATAGAGGACTGTATCCCGGGGGTGATAGGGAAGACCAGACGGGATTTGTAAACGGCAGGCAACTCACGGCCAATGTTCGAACGCTTTTAAATGTTATTATGATACCCTCAGAAGGGAAGGAGATGGAAGTGGTAGTCGCGATGGATGCAGAGAAGGCTTTTGATCGGGTGGAGTGGGATTACCTGTGGGAGGTGCTGGGAAGGTTTGGGTTTGGTGAGAGCTTCATTGACTGGGGGTGGTTGCTCTATCAGGCACCAGTAGTGAGTGTGCGTACCAACCGGTTGAGGTTGGGATATTTTGAACTACACTGAGGGACAAGACAGAGGTGTCCCCTCTGCCCGTTACTGTTTGCTCTGGCCATAGAGCCACTGACCATGGCGTTAAGTGCCCTCGAGAAACTGGAAAGGGCTGGTTTGGGGGGGTGTGGAGCACCGGGTCTCGCTTTACACAATTGACCTGCTCTTGCATATTTCAGAGCCGTTAGAGGGGATGGGAGAAGTTTTGTGGATCTTAGGGGTAATTTTTGGAGTATAAATGGGGAAAAGCGAGATATTCGCAATACAGGAGAGAGGGCAGGAGAAGAGACTGGGAGAGCTGCCGTTTAGAATGGTAGGAAGCAGCTTTAGATATCTGGGATTCCAGGTGGCTCGGGAATTGGAGGCACTGCACAAGTTAAACCTATCTTGGCTCGTAGAACAAAGGAAAGGGGACTTTAAGAGATGGCAGGGAAGGGTACAGACTATGAAAATGACGGTCCTCCACAGATTCCTGTTTGTCTTTCAGTCCCTCCCCATCTTCACCACAAAGGCCTTTTTTAAATGGGTAAATAAGGTTAATTCGGGCTTTATGTGGGCGGATAAAACCCGCGAGAGAAGAAAGTGTTGCTGGAGCGCAGTTCGGGGGGAGGGTGGGTTGGCGCTGCCGAACATTTGTAATTACTACAGGGCGGCTAATATAGCCATGATTAGGAAGTGGGTAGTTGGGGAGGAGGGGGCGGGAGGAGGAGGAATGTGGAAGCGAATAGAGGCGGCGTCATATAAAGACACCAGTTTGGGAGCACTGATGACGGCACCTCATCCGTTCTCGCCGGCCCGATACTCCACAAGTCCAGTGGTGGTGGCGGCTCTGAGAATCTGGGGGCAGTGGAGGAGACACAAGAGGGCGGAGGGAGCATCGGTTTGGACGCCAATGTATAATAACCATCAGTTTATACCGGGTAGGCTGGATGATGGGTTCCGGAGATGGCAAAGGGCAGAAATTAGGTGGATGGGGATCTATTCATAGACGGGAGCTTCCCCAGCTTGAAAGCCTCGGAGGATAAATTTGAATTGCCAGCAGGGAATGGGTTTAGGTATCTGCAGGTATGAGACTTCTTGAGAAAACAGGTGCCGGCCTTTCCGCTGCTGCCACCGCGGGGGATACAGGGCAGAGTGGTCTCCAGTACCTGGGTGGGAGAGGGGAAGGTATCAGATATCTACCAGGAACTTTTGGAATCAGAGGAAACTCCGGTGGAGGAGCTTAAGGGAAGGGGGGAAGTCGAGCTAGGGGGAGAGAGAGATGCGGGTCTGTGGGCGGATGCCCTAAGCAGAGTAATACATCCTCATCATGTGCCAGGCTTAGTCTGATACAGTTCAAGGTAGTCCACCAGGCACACATGACGGTGGCCCGGGTGAGCACGTTTTTCGGGGTAGAGGACAGGTGTGCAAGGTAGCCCAGGAAGCCCAGCAAATCATGTCCACATGTTTTGGGCATGCCCGAAGCTTCGAGGGTTTTGGCAGGGTTTTGCTAAGGCGATGTCCACGGTACTAAAAACACGGGTGGTGCCGAGTCCAGAGATGGCGATCTTTGGACTGTCGGAAGACCCGGGAGTTCAGGGGGCGAAAGAGGCCGACGTCTTGGCCTTTGCCTCCCTGGTAGCCGGAGACGGATCTTGTTAATGTGGAGGGACTCGAAGCCCCCGAGTGTAGAGATCTGGGTTAGTGACATGGCTGGGTTTCTCAGTCTCGAGAAAATAAAGTTTGCCTTAAGAGGGTCAATGTTCGGGTTCACCCGGAGGTGGCAGCCGTTCGTCGACTTTCTTGGGGAAAATTAAAATGTCAGCAGAAGCAAAATGCCAAAGGGGGAGATGGGAGTGCCAGACTGTTGTTTTATGGGGTGTGTGAAAATTGTGATGGGTTGGGAATGTTTATTGTACCATGTTTATGTCGCTGTTATTGTAATTATTATAAAAATTGTAAATACCCTAATAAAAATATATTTTAAAAAAATATCCCACATCAAGGAGATAACCAATAGATACATGACCAGACAGCAGAAAAAGAAGAAATCACCATCTAACTTGGAAGCTTCGAGAGCCTTGTCTGGAAAAAAGATGTCGGAGGCTACTGCGGGTCCACTCCACTAACTGCTGAGAGGTTTCCTGGCATCTTAGCGGTAGAGCTTCAGAAATTGCTCCGGGATGTCTTGGAGGACCATGAGAAAGGGATTGAGGTAGCACTATCCTCAATTTGAACAACCTTGGCTAAGGTGCGCGAGGTAGTGAAGCTGGAGGGTGTGGAGTTGAAAGAGGTGGGGGTTAGCTCTGCCTAGGCAGAGGGATCAGATCACTGCCCTGGGAGGGGAGATGATATGGATGGCAGCCAATAATAAAATATTAAGGGCCATGATGGGCGATTTGTAAAATTGGTCTCGTAGACAAAACTTAGGGGTGGTTGAGTTGCTGGAGGGTCTGCAGTTGTTTTGGAAGACAGTGAGGGAGAGGAGAAATGGCAACGCCTCCCGAGCTGGATCGTGTCCACAGGTCATTGAGGCAGAAGCCCCGTGCAGGTGAACCCCGGTGTGCAATCATCATGCACTTCCACAGCTTTCAGAATAAAGAAAGAGTGTTACGGTGGGCAAAGGATCATCGTGATTGCAGATGGGAGGGCCATAGGGTGAGAATTGATCAAGTTATTAAAGCGGACCTGGTCAAGACGCGTGCTGCATTTAATAAGGCCAAGGCTGCATTTTATCGCAGTAAGGTCCAGCTTGGTGTGGTTTACCCCGCGCGCCTCTCTGTTACTTACAGAAATAGAGACCGACCCGCTGGGTCGGAGAATCGCCGGGGGTTGGCGTGAATCCTGCCCCCACCGTCCTCCGAATTCTCCGGCCCCCCATAAGTCGGCGAGGCGTGAATCGGCTGCCCGCCTCGGAGAATGGCAGGGACCGGCGTGACTCAATGGGCCCCGGGGCTGCCCGAATTCTCCAGCCCGCGATGGGCTGAAGTCCGCTGGTTTTTTGCCAGTCCCGCCAGCGTGGATCAGACTAGGTCCCTTACCGGCGGGACCCGGTGGCGTGGGCGGGCTCCGGGGTCCTGGGGGTGCGATCTGGCCCCGGGGGGTGCCCCACGGTGTCCTGGCCCGCGATCGGGGCCCACCGATCCTCGGGCGGGCCTGTGCCGTGGGGACACTCTTTTCCTACGCATCGGCCGTGTCAGCCTCCGCGATGGCCGACGCCATGGTGAACCCCCCGTCAGCAGCCGCTGGCGCTCCCGCGCATGTATGGACTCTCGCCGGCCGGCGGAGTCCCTTTGGCCCCAACTGGCCTGGTCCCAAAGGCTTTCCACGCCAGCTGGCGGGGCGCAAACCACTCCAGCGCCGGCCTAGCCCCTGATGGTGTGGAGGATTCTGCACCTTTGGGGCGGGCCAAAGTCGGAGTGGCGTCCCGCCGGGACCCCCCGCCCCGCCGGGTACGGGAGAATCCAGACCTATTACTTTGAGACTCCAGAGAAGGCTGAAGCTTTCATTCAGAGAATTGGATGGGTTGAGATAAATATGTTTTGTGTTGGTTGGGTGCGGTTTGTATGGAGGTGGGTGGGTGATTTCTGGTATTTGATGAGGGGGTTATCGGACGGTTTTGGAACTTTTTATGTGAAATTTTCTTGTGGGGCTTGGAGGGAGGGTTGTTTATTATTCATGCTTCCGTTTTTCGCTCTCTTAATAATAATAATCTTTATTAGTGTCACAAGTAGGCTTACATTAACACTGCAATGAAGTTATTTGTAACTCATAAAGTTGGACTTGGGTTGGTGTTTTGGAATTTTGGTGTTATGTATGGTGCTCTGTGTGGGGGCCACCCTGCTACCTAAAATAATTAGTTAACGGGAGCGAAGAGACGGGGCTATGTGCAGCTCATATGGTGTGGGGAGGGGTGGTTTAAATATGAGCTCAGGGGTTTTGCTTTTGTGTTGGGTGAGGTTTGGGGAGGGGAGGCAGTCTTTGGTTGCCTGGTTGTTGGTGCAGGGCTGGTTGGGGGTAGTGTCGGTGGGAGGTGGGAGGTGGGGAGGGAGGGGGTTTAGTTTTCTGACGGTAGATAGATAGAGAAATACAGCACAGAACAGGCCCTTCGGCCCACGATGTTGCGCCGAACTTTTGTCCTAGGTTAATCAACTTTTGTCCTAGGTTAATCTAATGGTGGCTGGAAACTTTTTTTTGTTCGGTCGTGTTGGGGGATTTGACGACCGTCTTGGTTGGGCCTGGTGTTGGCTTTCCGTGAGAGGTTGCCAGACTACCCCACAGGGTGGGAATGACTGACTCTGGTAATGGAGTGGGGTGGCAGAGGTCCGCGTGGAGGGAGCGGAGGCGGTCTGTCTGTGCGCTGGCGCAGGTACCGTGGGACAGGGCATCAGGAGGCTCATTGAGCTTCCCAGGACGATACAAGATCTCATAGTTGTACGTGGACAACTCGATCCGCCACCGTAAGATCTTGTCATTCTTAATCTTGCCCCTTTGTGCATTATCAAACATGAAGGCCACTGACCGTTGGTCTGTGAGGAGGGTAAACGTCCTGCCGGCCAAATAGTGCCTCCAATGTCGCACAGCTTCGACTATGGCCTGGGCTTCCTTTTCCACTGAGGGGCAGCAGGGTAGCATGGTGGTTAGCATAAATGCTTCACAGCTCCAGGGTCCCAGGTTCGATTCCCGGCTGGGTCACTGTCTGTGTGGAGTCTGCACATCCTCCCACTGTGTGCGTGGGTTTCCTCCGGGTGCTCCGGTTTCCTCCCACAGTCCAAAGATGTGCGGGTTAGGTGGATTGGCCATGCTAAATTGCCCGTAGTGTCCTAATAAAAGTAAGGTTGGGGGGGGGGGGAGGTTGTTGGGTTACAGGTATAGGGTGGATACGTGTGTTTGAGTAGGGTGATCATGGCTCGGCACAACATTGAGGGCCGAAGGGCCAGTTCTGTGCTGTACTGTTCTATGTTCCATGTTCTATGAGTGGCGGAGTTCGGAAGCCTGGAGGGTTCTGGAGAAGAAGGCCACGGGTCTGCCCGCTTGGTTCAGGGTGGCCGCCAGAGCAATTCTGATGCGTCGCTCTCAACCTGGAAGGGGAGGGATTCGTCGATGGCGCGCATCTTGGCCTTTGCGATGTCCGCTTTGATGCGGCTAAAGGCCTGGCAGGCCTCCGTCGACGGCGGGAAGGTCGTGGTTTGAATGAGGGGACGGGCCTTGTCGGCGTAATTGGGAACCCATTGGGCGTAGTAAGCGAAGAAACCCAGGCAGCGTTTGAGGGATTTGAGGGTATTGGGGAGAGGGAGTTCCATCAGGGGGCGCATGCGTTCAGGGTCTGGGCCTATCACTCCGTTACGCACTATGTAGCCGAGGATGGCTAGACGGTCGGTGCTAAACACGCATTTATCCTTATTGTAAGTGAGGTTAAGGAGTTTTGCGGTTTGGAGAAATTTCCGGAGGTTGGTGTCATGGTCCTGCTAGTCGTGGCCGCAGATGGTGACATTATCGAGGTACGGGAAGGTAGCCCGTAATCCGTACTTGTCGACCATTCGGTCCATCTCCCGTTGGAAGACCGAGACCCCATTTGTGACACCGAATGGAACCCGAAGGAAGTGGTAGAGGAGCCCATCAGCCTCAGACGCGGTGTACTTGCGGTCACTCGCTCGGATGGGGAGTTGGTAATAGGTGGACTCGAGGTTCACAGTGGAGAAGACTTTGTATTTCGCGATATCGTTTACCATGGCGGAAATACGGGGGAGAGGATACGCGTCCAGTTGCGTAAACCGGTTGAAGGTCTGGCTATAGTTGATGACCATCCGGTTTTTCTCCCCAGTCGGACCACCAGCACTTGGGCTCGCCAGGGACTGTTGCTGGCCTCGATGACCCCTTCCTTCAGCAACCTCTGGACCTCGGACCTGATGAAGGTCCAGTCCTGGGCGCTGTACCGTCTGCTCCGTGTCGCGACGGGTTTGCAATCGGGGGTGAGATTAGCAAACAGGGAGGGGGGGTCCACTTTGAGGGACGCGAGGCTGCAGACAGTGAGGGAGGGTATGGGGCCGCCAAATTGGAAGGTCAAGCTCTGGAGGTTGCACTGGAAGTCCAGTCCTAGGAGTGCCGGTGCGCAAAGGTCAGGGAGGATAAGGAGTTTGTAATTTTAAAAAACCTTCCCTTGGACCATGTGGTCCGCGATGCAGCAGCCGGTAATGCGGACGGAGTGCGAACCTGAGGCTAACCCTATTTTGTGTTTTACAGGATGGACAGGGAGTGCACAGCGTCTTACCGTGGCAGGGTGAACGAAGCTTTCCGTGCTCCCAGAGTCCAGCAGGCAGCCCGTCTCGTGGCCGTTGAGGTGGATCAGCGTCGTTGTTTTGGCGAGCGTGTGTGGTCGTAACTGGTCGAGTTGAATGGCCGCGAGCCGTGGAGAAGAACCATCGTCGTAGTCGTCGTCGGCCGAGTAGGTGCTGGCAGAACCTTGCGTGCCAGTCCAGGATGGTGGTGCCCAGGATCCGCACGTGGAGTCGGGGCCCCAAGATGACGGCACCCAAGACCCGCACGTGGAGTCGGGGCCCCAAGATGGTGGCGCCCAGGACCCGCACGTGGCGTCCGGGGCCCAAGATGGCGGCGCCCGCGGGGCCCTCGTGGTTGCTGGGGTTGGGGTAACTGTGCCGGCGGGCCGATCAGAGCGGCTGAGAGCGGGGGCAGAGAGGTGCGCAGGCCGGGCGCAGGGGCCCGGGGGCGGGGGGGGGGGGCGAGATTTACGCTGTGCGCTGGATGGGCCCGGAAGAGAGGGGGAGGCGCGCAGGCTGGGCGCAGGGGCCCGGGGGCGGGGGGGGTGGAGAGATTTGCGCGGCGTGCTGGAAGGGCCCGCAAGGGCCCGGAGGGGGGGATGCCCGGTCGCCGCGACAGCAGCGACAGATTTGGCCTGGCAGACCGTCGGAAAGTGGCCCTTCTTCCCGCAGCTCTTACAGAGGGCGGAGCGGGCCGGGCAGCGCGGGCGAGGGTGTTTAGCGAACCCACAGAAATAGCAGCGGGGCCCCGCGGACTTGTCGGGGCGTCGCACGGCGCAGGCCTGAGGGTGTCGGGAGCGGCGGATGGCAGTGGGGAAGCGTGCCAGGAGGCCCAGGGTGCTGCAGCGCGGCTGGGGACATAGGCGCGGGCGTTTAAATCGGCGACCTCCAGGGAGGTGGAGAGAGTCCGTGCCTCAGTTAGGCTGAGGTCGTCTTTCTCCAGCATCCGCTGGCGGAAAGCGGCAGACTGCATCCCAGCCACGTAAGCATCTCTAATCAGAAGTTCCATGTGCTCCGTGGCTGAAACTTGGAGGCAGGAGTAATTCCTCCCCAGGACAGCAAGGGCCTGGTAAAATTTGTCTAATGACTCACCGGGGAGCTGTTGTCTGGTAGCCAGCAGATGTTGGGAGAATACTCTGTTTACCGGTTTAAGAAACTGTCCTTTCAGCTTATCCATGGCCGCGTCATAATCTTGGCCGCCATGCCCACGCTGGAGTTGAGGATATGAAGCTTCTGTGCCATGGTGGGGGGCTGTTTGCAGATGCCAGGTAACCATCGAAACATGCCAGCCAATGTTTAAAGATTTCTGAAGCGTTCTGAGTTTGCGGGCTGATGCGGAGGCATTCGGGCTTGATCCGGAGCTCCATCTTCAAAATTCTAGCTTATTAAATTGATGAACCATCAATTGAATGCGAGACGAGTTGCTATACAAAAGTTAGGCTTTAATAAGCTAGATGTTAGCCCTGCGGTCGACTACAGTAAATGGACGACCGCCGGGCGTACTGGGTATTTATACCCCGCCCTGGAGGCAGGGTTAACTCAGCCTCTCGACCAATCGGGGAGCCGTCACATGACTGGTTTCAACCAATCGGTCGAGAGGCACATGACCGACCAGGGCCAATGGTAGGCCGGTGTTCTGCACCAATGGCAGGCAGCTATGTTAATCATACCACCACAATCATTAGCTGCCATATATACTTGGAACTTTTGTATAAACATTTTCCAGTTATTACTTAAGTTACCGTTAGTTTTCAGCTGCCATGATCCTTGAACATGGTCCATCGAATCGTTTAGTCGTCGAGGATCCACTGCTGCGAAGTATTCCATAGTCGAGCAGTTGGTACTTTGTGGTGCCATCTTCTTTGGTTTCGGATTTGTCATTGTGATCTTCACTTTGGGTGGTGAAAACTGCTTGTTCCAGGGTGTTGCAAAAATTGTTTTCAACTGTTTGTTGAAGTTGAGGCATTGCTGTGCCTTTCGAGGTAAAAGGTTTGGGTTTTGTAGCTTTAAAACTCTTATTTTTAATTTTCGGGCAGTGTTGCTTTAAGTGGGCGTGGTCTGAGTCTTCTGACATCATGACGCTCGTGACGTAAAGCGTGGGAATCGATTGCGCATGCAATCACCACAGCCAGTGCAGATGAGATAATGAAGCTGACGGGAGGTTTGGTTCCTTCTTGGGGTATAAATTGAACTTTGAGAAAAGCAAATGCTTTCCAGTGAATCTCCCAGGGAGGGAAGTCAATCTGGGGAGGTTGCTCTTTCGCCTGGCCAGATCCAGCTTCCGTTATCTGGGAATCCAGGTGGCCCATAATTGGGACTCACTCCATGAACTAAATCTTGGAGATCTGGGGCTGGATTCTCTGTTTTTGGGACTATGTCCCCACGCCGTCATAAAAACTGTGGACTTTCACTCCAGAAAAACTGGCATGAAAGGGCCACATATTCCTAGCCCTGCAGGAGGCGAGCAGGGAACCAGCGTAAATTAACAGCTTTCGCTGCAGATATGGGTCCCTGCAATTCCGGGTCAGAGGCCGCGCATGCACATGGCGGGAGCCTACAGCAGCTGCGCCGGGCTCCTTGGCGGACTCAGACCGCGGAACTGGACGCTGAACATAGTGCTTCCGATCGGCCGGGCGACTGACCCTGACCGCCCGGCCAAACATTGCCCAGTCGTGTATGAGGCCTCCCCGGCCTCTGATAGGCCAGCCCCCGACCTGAGTCCATAGCGCCACGCTAATATCCTGACCGGCAGGACCATGTTAGATCCATGCCGTCAGGACTTTGGACGGTCGGGGGCGGAGAATGGCGGAGCGGGCATCCAGCAATGGCCGCAGGTAGGTGATATGCGGGGCCCAGAGAACTGGCGCAGGTCCTGATTGCGGGGATTCTCTGCCCCGGCACCGGCCGCGATTTCAGTGTCGGGTTGCGGAGAATCCAGCCCCTAATCTGAAGAAGTGGGCGAACCTCCTCCTTGGTGGGTAGAGTTCAGTCAGTAAAGATGAATATCCTTCCAAGATTTCTATTTTTTTCCCAGTGTTGTAGGAGTCCGCGAGGGCTGGGGGGACTGGTGGGGGGGGGGGGGGGGGGGGGGGGGGGGGGGGTGGCCGGGGTGCACCCCGGTGGTGGGTCTTATTCTGAGCTTTTGGTGCACCTCCTTCAAACCCGTCAGGAATTCCCAGGGCTGAGTTGGAGCCTTGCCGTTTGATGGCTCTCTTTGGGGTTTCAGATTTACCACAGCTGCAGTCAGAGGTGAAGGCAGATGTCTTTGCATTCGCCTCACAAAAATCATAGATTCATATTATCCCTAAAATACAGAAGGAGGACATTTGGCTCATTGAGCCGGCACTGAGCTTCTGAAAAGCACCTTACCCAGGTCCAATCCCCCACCCTGTTCCCGTAATCCCACCTCGGGGTAATTTAGCATAGTCCAATCCACCTAACCTGCGAATCTTTGGACTGTGGGAGGAAACCGGAGCACCCGAAGGTAATCCACACAGACACAGGAAGAATGTGCAAACTACACACACAGTCACCTGAGGTCGGAGTCGAACACGGGTCTCTGGCGCTGTGAAGCGGCAGTGCTAACCACTGTGCCACGCTGGGCTAATAGCCTTAAGGCGAGGTCTGTTTGAATGGAAGTCTTTGGTCCCGCCCAGTGCCGCCACGTGGTTAAGTGACCCGAAGGAGTTCTTACATTTAGAAAAATTCAAGTATATCTTAAGAAGGTCAACGGAAAGTGGCAGCAGTTCATTTTCGACTTCAGGGATCTGGTCACCATCAGGTGTTCGGGTTTTTATTGTTCCTTTTGGGTCGGGTGGGGAGTAGGGGGATTGAGATATTGTAACTGTTGAATGAACATGCTTGTGAATATGTTATATTGGAAAAGGTTTTCTTAATAAAAATATTTATAAAATATATATACGTAGTGGGTGGGATTCTCCACCGGCGGGATGCTCCATTTTGCCAGGCCAGGGTGTTTCCCAACGACATGGGCCTGCCCCACAATGGGAAACCCCATTGACCGGCCGGCGTACCGGAGAATCCCGCTGGCGTGATGAGGCAGAAATGTGGCGCAGTGGGGCGGAGCATCCTGCCCAGTGCCTTTCATGACTTGTACATGCCCCAAAGAGCTTTGACAGACTATTAAAATCTTTTGAAGTGAAATCGTGGTTATAGTATAGGAGAGGCCTAGATAGAGGAGGACGTGGAGAGGATGTTTCCACTAGTAGGAAAAACTAGAAGCAGAGGGCACAGCCTCAGACTGAAGGGACAATCCTTTGTAACAGAGTTAAGGAGGAATTTCTTCAGCCAGAGGGTGGTGAATCTGTGGAACTCATTGCCGCAGAAGGCTGTGGAGACCAAGTCACTGAGTGATTTTAAAACAGAGAGAGATCAGCTCTTGATTAATAAGGGGGTTAGGGCTAAGGGGAGAAGGCAGGAGAATGGGGATGAGAAACATAACAGCCATGATTGAATCGCCAAATTCTGTTCCTGTGTCTGCTGTGGCAATCAATTTACACAGCAAACTCTTACAAACAGCAATATGATGGTGACCTGGTTCCTTCTATGGTGGCCTCTACAGGACCTTGCAAACTGAAGCCTGCAACCACATCAACTGCGATTTTGTGTGAGGAAGTTGGAATTAAATGAAAAGGAAATAATTAGATTTAAAAAAAGAAACTGAAAGGATTTTAGCTTCACTGAGGATTTGTGAGATGCCGATTAGCTTCGTAGGAGGGTGAAACAGATACTTTATTAAACAAAGTGGAGACTAGCAGTTCAGTGACCAAGAACATAGCTTTGCCCAGTTGCAATGGAGAACTCTCTAATTGTTGTGCAGAAAAGAAAGCAGCAGTAGTATTCCTCTGTGAGACCTAGATGAAAACTTCCCAATATAAAGCTACAGGTCCTGTATGGTAATTATTTACTGGAATTGGCTCACAGTGTTAAAATGTATGGGATGTTGTTTTGGGGAAGGTGTATTCTTTGGAAATAGGTCGGTTTAGATTGGGGGATAATTTAAGCATACTGACTGGGTAACTATTTTTGTAGTTAATTGTAGACGTTCTTTACTGTTGCATTTCTTGTTGTGTGTTGTGTGTTTTAAGGATTAACAAATGTTTTGCATTTAAACAATTTATGACTGACCACTTTCATCATCGGGTTTCATCTCTTTTCTCACAATTTTTTCCAAATCACAAAAATAAATAGTTAGAAAACTAAGTTCCAAGTTCCTCTTCCGAGATTTGGGATTCCATTGCATTGAACATCCACAAGGTTCGTAACACATTGTTAGAGAAAGCCTCCGGGTGCAATTCAGCGAACCAAGGTTAGTCCAGTTTTGGGCGCGTTTGGCGGGGAGAATGGTGATGACCACATTGGTGAGTTTGTGGCCATAATTGCCACAAATGAGCCCCTACGAGATTCTCGACATAATGTCTCCCTCCCCATCTGATCTGCCACCAAGGAGACTATGGGAGTTTACGTTCTTCCTTATCCCTCCACCCCATCCCCAGCCTGACACCGGCACATCTGAACGGCAGTGGGAAAAACAGGGTGACATGGTAATACCATGGTCCTCAAAGATACTGGGGATCTCCAAGTGCCCCAGGATGTATCTGTCATGCACACTCCCTGGGTAGCTTGGTGATAGTTTGGTAATAATAAAGATTATTATTATTACTAAACAACTATTGGTAAACATACAATAATTTTTTTTATTAGTGTCACAAGCATGCTTACAGTAATACTGCAATGATGTTACTGTGAAAATTCCCTGGTCTTCACACTATGGCGCCTGTTCGGGTACACTGAGGGAGAATTCAGAATGTCCAATTCACCGAACAGCACGTATTCCAGGACTTGTGGGAGGAAACCGGAGCACCCGGAGGAAACCCACGCAGACACGACAAGAACGTGAAGACTTTGCACAGACCGAAACCAGGAATCAAATGCAGGTCCCTGGTGCTGTGAAGCAACAGTGCTAACCACTGGCCAATCTGAGAAAGGGTGATCATGATTAAAGTCAAAAGTTAGTGCTTGCTGGTCTTTTTGCCAAAAATGTTTTATAGGTGTGGAGAGGCTGATTTTGTTGTTTGTGTGGGCAGGTAAAGTAGCAAGGATTAGGAGGACGATGCTCCAGAGACAGCAACAGTTGGGAGGCTTGTCGTTCCAAACTTGTTATACTATTACTGGGGGCTGAACGCTGAGAAGGTACGGGCATGGAGCAGTGAAATGGAGGCTTTGTAGGTGGAGATGGAGGATGGTTTTTATAAGGGGTCGGAGTTCCTGTCGTTGGCAACAGCGCCGCTTCCGTTCACCCCAGGGAGATATTCGGGGAGTCCGGTGGTAGTGGCCATGCTGAAAAAATGGAGGCAGCTTCAGCAGCACTTTAAGTTGGGGTTGGGGGCGAATTTGATACCGATTCATGGGAACTATGGTTTTGAGCCTGCGAGGATGGATTCAAGTCTGGATCAGGGATGGTTGGAGCAAGGCGTGGTGGAAATAAAGGGTCTGTTCCTTGAAGGACGGTTTGCGAGTCTGGAGGAGTTGGGGAGCGAAGCTTTGGGTGCTGAGAGGGGAAGGTTTCATGGACATGCAGGTGCGGGATTTTGCTAAAAAGGCCCGTCCAACTGTCCAATAGCACCGCCCTCCTCATTACTGGAGAGGGTGTTGTCGGGGATGGGGTTGGAGGAGGTGTCATCTCAGTAGTTTACAGGAGGATTTTGAAGGAGGATGGGGTGTCTCTGGAGGGGGTTAAGGCAAGTGGGAAGTGGAGCTGGGATGGCCTTAGAGGAGGGACTGTGGTGTGAGGTGCTGTGGAGGGTGAATGCCTGAACCAGGCTGGGGTTGATACAGCACAGAGCACACCTGACGAAGTCGAGGATGAGTCAGTTATTTGAGGGGTGGTGGAGATTTGTGGACGGTTTGGGGAGGGTCCGGCCAATCATGTACACATGCTCTGGTTTTGCCCGAAGTTGGAGAGGTTTTGGGGGTTGTTCTTCAGCACCATGTCGGCAATTATACATCTGGACTCAGAGCCCAGTCCCCTGGGGGACTTGTTATACTATTGTGGACTTGCCGGAGTTGCAGATGTTTTAGACTTTGTCTTGTTGATCGCTCATAGGCTTTGGGGTGGAGGTCGCTTCTCCACCCTGTGCCTCGGTGTAGCTGGGGAATATAATGGAAGTCTTGAATTTGGAAAAGGTGAAATCTGCTCTGAGTGGGGAGTGTGAGGGGGTTCCACAAGAGATGGGGTTTGTTTGTATTGCATTTTGGGGAACTGGTTCCCGTAAACTGCTGGGGGGGGAGGGGAGGGGGGAGGAAGTGGTGACGGTGTTGGGAGCGGAGAGGGGCCTGGGGTTTTGGTTTATATTGGGTTGGTTTTATTTTGTAAATGCAATGTATGTTACATGTTTCATTGTTAAAATGTTAAAATTTGAAAATTTGAATAAAAGTATTTTCCCAACAAAACAAATCAAAGGAAAGTCTATCGGGTTGTCATCCAAATTTATGCCCAAATACAAGATCACAGTGAACAGGAAATAGGGGCAATTTTATGGTAACATCCTAACGTGTTATGATCAAGTTAAATCAATTGATGTGGTCATTGTAACAAGTGATTTCAACACTAAATTTGATGAAGGAACAACTGGGATAGATGACCATTTTGTGAACATAATATGGCCTTGGACCAAGAAATGAAAGAGGAGAGGGTTTGATACAATTTTGTCAAGAAAATGGTTTGATGGTGGCAAACACCTTTAAGCAACCAGCTTAGAGAAGTGCAGGTGATGTGTATAGAAATCAAAATCAGACCATTGTCTCCTTGTGGCAAAAAATAAGTTGAAACTGAAAATACTTTAAAAATAAGATGAGCAACCATTTAGAACTTGACATGTTGAAGGATGAGGACATCAGAGAGGTATTTGTTTTTTAAGTAAAAAATAAACAAGCATGAATGTCTCAGGATTGAGGAATCAGAACAAACAGATCCCTGTCAAGAAACAGGAAACAAATAGAAGAACATGAAGGTGTGTGTACAACATTCTGCAAAGGAAATATTACCAAATTGGAAAAGAAAACAAGACAAGGAGTGGATGACAGATGAGACAGCAACAATGATGATAGAATGAGGAAAAAATAGAAAAGACACCTGAGTGTGTTGAAATTGAAAAGGAAGTAAAGATGGCATGTAGACAACTACAGAGAGATGGTATAATGAGATGTGTGATAGAGTATTGGAGCTGGAAAGGAATGGCAAAATGAGACTATGCCCCAGAAGGTGAAATCTTTGACAGATAGAACCCAAGGGATTACAACAGCATGAAAGACAAAGATGTGAAGTATTGTTTGAAAGGGATGGAAATGGATGGACAGAATATATGTGAGTTGTAAGATTTAAAAAAAACTTAAAGTGCCCAATTCTTTTCTTTTCCAATTAACAGGCAATATAGTATGGTCAATCCACCTACCCTGCACATCATTGGGTTGTGGTGGTGAGACCCACGCAGGCACGGGGAGAATGTGCAAACTCCACATGGGCAGTGACCCGGTCCCTCGGCACCAAGAGGCAGCAGTGCTAACCACTGCATCACCATGCTGCGCATGAGAGTTGTAAAATGATTCAAATAATAATCTTATAATAATGATCCTTATTAGTGTCACAAGTAGGTTTACATTAACACTGCAATGAAGTTACTGTGAAAATACCCTAGTCGCCACACTACTACGCCTGTTCGGATACACTAAGGAAGTCAGAATGTCCATTCACCGAACAAGCACGTCTTTTGGAACTTGTGGGAGCAAACCGGAGCAGCTGGAGGAAACCCACACAGACAGGGAGAACATGCAGACTCGTGAATTAATCCCAGGGCCCTGATGCTGTGAAGCAACAGTGCTAACCACTGTGCTATCGCACCGCCCAAATCAAGTGAGTTCTCTAAATATGGAAGTAAATGAATGACCAAACATTGTGACATCAGCGGTAAAGAATGCTTTGAAATGGTAACTACAGGAAAAGCTCTAGGCATAGGGAATAACTAACAACAGAACAACTAAACATCCTTGGAGAAACAGAATTAGACGTGATAACAGAAAGTTGTGATCAAATAAGGTTACATTCCAAGTGCCTTGAGACATTTGTTATTCATTAAGTTTTCTCAGAAACCTAAAGCAATGGAGTAACATCATTTTATAACTAAAGGCTGAATGAATCAACTCATTAAATTGATCTTGAAAATCATAATAGAAAAAAATAAAGACACATTTGAAGCATAAATTGGTGAAACACAGGTTGGATTTAGACATGGAGTAGAAACAAGAGAGGGAATATTTAACCTTAGGATAATCTTCAACAAATATCTAGAAGTAAACAAAAACATTTAAATATTCTTTGAAGTGCTGAGGGTTTTGGCCAAGGGTGACATCATGACTGGTGCAGGCTTGGAGCACTGAAGAGCCAGTTCCTGTGCTTTATTTCTTTGTTCTTTATTGTTTGTATGCTTCATAGACTCTGACAAAGGGTTCAATTGTGTTTATCACCGAAAGTTAATAGATATATTGCTAAAGATGACATTGACAGTGAAAATGTGAGATTTACCTGGAGTTCATATTGGCACCAAATAGTGAGCATTAGGCTGGAAGAGGGGCAATAAGATATGTTTCAAGTGTAGGGATGAGTACGACAAGGCTGTGTACTGTTGCCAAAATGATTCAATCTACATACAGAACAAATATTCATAGAATCAGATGTACTTCCGGGGTATAAGTTGTAGGCAAGAACATGACAAATTTGCAAAGGTTTCTGACTTTATTTCAAATTTCCAATATTTGCACTATTTTCTCTTGTTTTCCCTTCAGAATCTTGCATGTTTCAATGTAATCACCTCCGATTCAGTTAAACTCCAGAGAATATAGGCTCATTTCAATCAGCCTTTCATCATGGACAACGTTCTCATCTCAGGAATCAATCTTTGCGTATTGTCTCCATCAAAAGTATTCCCTTCCTTAGGTATGTATAGCAACCGTCCGCACAATCAATGTGTGGTCTTATCATTGCCCTATATAGAACATAGAACATAGAACATTACAGCGCAGTACGGGCCCTTTGGCCCTCGATGTTGCGCTGACCTGTGAAACCATCTGAAGCCTACCTGACCTACACTATTCCATTTTCATCCATATGTCTATCCAGTGACCACTTAAATGCCCTTAAAGTTGGCGAGTCTACTACTGTTGCAGGCAGGGCGTTCCACACCCCTACTACTCTCTGAGTAAAGAAACTGCCTCTGACATCTGTCCTATATCTACCATCCCTCAATTTAAAGCTATGTCCCCTCGTGTTGGTCATCACCATCCGAGGAAAGAGACTCTCACTGTTCACCCTATCTAACCCTCTGACTATCTTATATGTCTCTATTAAGTCACCTCTCAGCCTTCTCCTCTCTAACAAAAACAACCTCAAGTCCCTGAGCCTTTTCTCGTAAGACCTTCCCTCCATACCAGGCAACATCCGAGTAAATCTCCTCTGAACCCTTTCCAAAGCTTCCACATCCTTCCTATAATGTGGTGACCAGAACTGCACACAGTACTCCAGGAGCGGCCGCACCAGAGTTATGTACAGCTGCAGCATGACCTTGTGGCTCCGAAACTCAATCCCCCTGCTTATAAAGGCTAGCACACCATATGCCTTCTTAACAGCCCTATTAACCTGGGTGGCAACTTTCAGGGATTTATATAATTGTAGTAAGACTTCCTTATTCTTGGACTCTTTGGTTCTCTCTATTTTTGGTTTGCGAAGACTAACATAAAATATTTGTTCAACAAATCTGCCATTCCCTCATTCCCCATGATCATTTCACCTGTCACTATTCCTAAGAAACCAATGTTTACTTTCACTACACTCCTCTTTTTATATCCTTATAAAAGCTCTTACTTTTTTTATATTCCTGATGAGTTTATAATGATAATAATAATCTTTATTGTCACAAGTAGGTTTACATTAACACTGCAATGAAGTTACTGTGAAAATCTCCTAGTCACCACATTCCGGCGCCTGTTCAGGTACACAGAGGGAGAATTCAGAATGTCCAAATTACCTAACAGCTCGTCTTCCGGGACTTGTGGGATGAAATCGGAGCACCCGGAGGAAACCCCCGCAGACAACAGGGAGAACATGCAGACCTCACACAAACAGTGACCCAAGCCGGGAATCAAACCTGGGTCCCTGGTACTGTGAATCAACAGTGCTAACCAATGTGCTACCGTGTTTACATTCATATTCTACTTTTTCCATTTTATAAGCTTTTTGGTTACCCCCATTTCATGTTACTAAAACACTGCCAATCCTCAAGCTTACAATTACTTTGCAACATTATAAGCTTCTTTTGATTCAATACTTGCCTTGACTTGCTTAGTAACTACCAGTCCTTCTTGCTGAGTTTATGTTTTGTAACGCAACACATCTTTAGCGACCATTTTCAATTATTCCTTTAAACCTTCCCACTGTTTATTTCTTGCCTTGTTTTTCTGATTATTTACCCATTCAACCTTATCCAGCTATCTCTCCCATCCCCCTCCCCCCCACCCCCATTCCTGAACACACACACACACAACTATTTTACTGTAAGAAGTCTTACAACACCAGGTTAAAGTCCAACAGGTTTGTTTCAAACACGAGCTTTCGGAGCACGGCTCCTTCTTCACCTGAAGAAGGAGCCGTGCTCCGAAAGCTCGTGTTTGAAACAAACCTGTTGGACTTTAACCTGGTGTTGTAAGACTTCTTACTGTGCTCACCCCAGTCCAACGCCGGCATCTCCACATCATAACTATTTTACTGGCTTTCTGTAAGTTTAGAATTATTTTAAAACTTCATAAGGGATTCAATTGCATGATCAATTTTTCCCAGATAATCCTTTATGGTAAGATGACTAATTAAACCTGTCTCAAAACTGATTCTGAAATAACTTCATCCCCAGTTGGTTCCAAACATATTAGTTCTAGAAACCCGTTTTGAAAGCATACCACAAATTCATCTTCCAGGCTTTCTTCACCAATTTGACTTGTCTAAATGAAGATTAAAGTGTCACAGGACGAGCCTTTTTACAAGCTCCATTTATTTGTTGCTTAATGCAGTGTCCTATTATATAATTACTGTAAGAGGGCCGATAAATTGCTTCCATCAGCATTTTCTCATCCTGTTATTCCTTATCTCCACCCACAGTTATTCTACTTCCTGATCTTCTGACCCAAGATCCTTTCTCACTGCTGAGTTTATGACATCCTTCACTACCAGGGTTACCCCTCCTCCTTTTGCATTCTGTTTGTATCCTGGAATGTTTCTTTCCCATCTTTGGTCATCTTGTGACCATGGCTCTATAATGACAATTAGATCTAGACCATTTATCCCACTTGTGCCTCTGGTTCTTATTTTTAATCTTTCACACATTCAAAGAGCCTGTAATATTTTTACTACAATTCTTTGGATGGACTTTATTCACTGATGGACTATTACTGTTTAACTCTCAACTGACTGTTCCACTCTGCTTGTCTTTACCCAAATCGTTACACTGCCCCAATACCTCAAGGTTTCTCTTCAGATTTCTCAATCATCCTTCATCTGAGTCCTTTGCCACTTTTAATGTGAAGCTCGATCACAGCCTTAGTTATACAATTCAGCAGGACACTGATTGCAGCCTGTTTAAAGTGGGGCCATCCCAATGGAACAGTTCCTTCTTACCCTAATTGAGCTGCCAGTGCCCCATGAATTGCAGCTCCTTCCCATACTATTCTTGTAGCCATGCACTTAGTTCTCTAATTGGCTTGACCATGTACCAATTGGTGCATAACTCGGGTAACAGTCCAGAGATTATTACCTTTAAGGCTCTGTATTTAAACTGGACCCTAATTCCCCAAATTCTCTCAGAAGAACACTATTCTTAGTTCAACCTAGGTTGCTGATTCCTACATGGACCCACAACAACTGGGATACATCTTGCTTCCCACTCCGAGTACGTCTGCAGGGTTTAATCCTGGCATTAGGCACAGAATTCTTGATCACTAGTGCAAGAACAGTACCCATACTGTCCCATCACTTCTGCATTCCTTTCACTTCCATCCCCAACACTTGATTGGCTGCCTGGGCCATGTTGCAATGGTATGGTTACCCATAGAACCATAGAATTCCTACAGTGCAGAAGAAGGTGGCTGTTTAGCACACTGGGCTAAATCGCTGGCTTTGAAAGCAGACCAAGGCAGGCCAGCAGCACGGTTTGATTCCCGTAACAGCCTCCCCGCACAGGTGCCAGAATGTGGTGACTAGGGGCTTTTCACAGTAACTTCATTGAAGCCTACTTGTGACATTAAGCGATTTTCATTTTCATTTTTCAAGGTCATTCAGCCCATCGAACCCCACTGTTCGGCTGAAAGAGCACCTAATCCAGGTCCCATAACCCCACCTAACATGCACATTTTTGGACTGTGGGAGGATACCCACGCAGACACAGGGAGAAAGTGCAAACTCCACATGTCACCCAAGGCTGGAATTGAACAAGGGTCCCTGGCACTTTAAAAAAAATAATCTTTATTGTCACAAGTAGTCTGACAATGCAATGACGTTACTGTGAAAAGCCCCTAGTCGCCACATTCTGGCCCCTGTTCGGGTTCACGGAGGGAGAATTCAGAATGTCCAATTCACCTAACAGCATGTCTTTCAGGACTTGTGGGAGGAAACCGGAGCACCCGGAGTAAATCCACGCAGTCACAGCGTGAAAGTGCAGACTCTGCACAGACAGCGACCCAAGCTGGGAATCAAACCCGGGTCCCTGGTGCTGTAAAGCAACAGTGCTAACCACTATGCTACCGTGATGCGCATATCTCATTCCTGGCCAGCAGCGTTAGAATATCTGTTCTCATGTTCTTGTTCATTCCCATGTTTGTGTGCAGCCTTGACCTATAGCACATTGGTGAACATGTTAGTTTGTGAATATGAAATGGTAAAAGCTCCTGGGCCAGACGTTCCTCAATAATTTGCGTATTATTTTTCCTGGATGGCTTGTGGAAGTTCTGTGCCAGAATATTATTTACCCTTGTAAATAAGGAGGCTGGCTGGGAGGGCCGAAGGGCCTGTTCCTGTGCTGTAATTTTCTTTGTTCTTTGTTCTTGTCTGTGTACCATGCCTGCTTCTGAAACACCAAGTTGTTTAATAATCTCTACTTTACAGAGGATTGTTAGCGAATGGATGTCAGTTGTACTGGGCCATTACTTGGAAGTGAAGGATAAGTCAGCATGTATACCTCAGTGCACAAACTTTACCTTGTCATCAACTTCTTACTCGTTTTCTTCCAAATTCATCTGACCTGGAACAAACAAAACCCTTTCATTCACGACGCTCCTTCACCAGTACTTCCAAAGGATCAGGACTGAAGGGTGCTAGGTTTCCCATGGCCAACCTCGTAACAACTCCAGACACATGCTGCAAAAATCTGTCTAGTAAAGTTACAGACCTTTGTAATCACTCCAGCATAAGACCTTACCATTTGGATCTGTTCTGCTTGTGCAGGGAGCCTATTTAAAGAGAAGTCAGGGCTGACCAGGGCAGAACCTTTGGCGAGGCCTTCACAGTTCAAGCCAGTCTGTATACCCTTTGGAACTAGAATATCAAATTTAATCTGTCAACGCAAAATGGAAATAGTATTTATTCCAAAAGTACAATTTAAAGCACAGTGATTACTTTTTCATTTTTTTGTGTAATTTGGAACTTCATTAGTTTAGCTTTGGGCCAGGATTGTAGAGTAGTTTCCTGGTCTGCACTTAATGAATGAAATATCTAGATTTCTCTTTTTATTGCATTTATAAATCTGTCAAGAATCAATTGACATGCTATGGAAACAATGCTCACAGTAGGAGATGGAATTATCTGCAGTTGCAGTCTAATTTATCATCCAAAGAATGTTTTAGCCCTAATATCACTGCCAAATATTTATCAATGCAGGTCTTTACAGCCCAATGGATATAGGATGAAGTTTTACTGCAGTCAAGGTCGTTGAAGCTTTTGGCCAGTTGTACAACAATCACTTTGCTGAACCTGCATTTTTCAGTTCACCCATATTCATGCAAAGGTTCCATGATTCTCAGAGCAATGGTTTCCCTGTTTACTTCAAGAGTGAGAGAGGTATGCTGGAATTCTAAAGCAGTTAGAGCTACAGAATCAAAGCAGCAAAAAGTTGTGCTGCCAAATCTACAACTATCCTTTCATAATGACATGAATCTAAAAAATGAATCTAATTCACTACTTAGTTCCTTTTAATTTTGTTTACTTAGACATACGTAACTCTTAAAGCAAGCAGGAAAGTCACAGATATGGGTGAACTCAAAAGTGCAGGTTCAGTGAAGCGATTGCTGTACAACAGGCCCAAAGCTTATGGCCACTCTACCATAAAATTTCCCTACCACTGAAGTCAAACTGACTGGTCTGTAGTTACCAAGATTATCCTTGTACCCCTTTTTGGGCTGGTTGCTCTGTTTCCTCAGCCGCCTATTTCTCGGCGGTGTGCCATTGGCTGGTGGCAGGATTCTCTACTCCTAGAATTGAAGCAAATCAACGCCAACGGAAAACCCTTGCCGGCGGGAACAGAGAATCCCAATCACCGGAAAATTCTGGCCAAGGAATAGGAGCAGGAGAAGACCATAAGACCTGTTGAGCCTGCTCCACATTCATATGATCATCGCTTCAACTTCAATTTTGGTTTGAATTCATTTAGAATTATTGATGTTGACCGACTGCTAAACTGGGAAAACCATATTTTCATTGTGGCCACAGTGAAATTCTATAAATTATGTAATAGATGTCATAATATCCACTCGTGTATATAATGAAGTGTAGACAGGCAGTAATTGACACACAGGATGACCAGTAAGCACATAACACAGTGCAGCCAATCACCAGACAGGACACTATCACTATAAAGCCTATAAACTCTCTCTGGGCCCAGCCACTGAGACAGTCAGAGTCCACGAGTTAGCCAGTGCAAACACCACGCGGTAGCTAGTAAGTCTGGTCAGGCTAATACAAGGTCTCCAGTCAGTTCAGTATAGTATCAACCCACAGCTGAGCATGTATATCAGTTCTATCATAGAATAAAACAGTGTTGGATTTTCTCCAGTGTTAGACGTCTACTTCTAGCTTCCCTGCATCAAGTGCAGTCCACATTGAACGAGCCTGCCTAACACATCAATAGAATGTGGAAGTCTTTAGGTTCTGACATAAGGCTTCCACAGATCAAACTTGTCAGTTCCTAATTTCTTAAATTTCTCCTGATGTGAACTCGAAAGTCGATGATTTCAGGTGACTCTGGTTGTTTAATCATTGTGGTTTCAACAGAAAATCTTGGGCAGAGAAACCTTTAAGAAATTCTAAGAGATTTGACAGTAAGTGGTGATTTAATCTAAAATGTTGTTTTCCCTGATGAAAATGCTTTCCTTTGACTTTGATAATATTACTCATGGGGCTGGATTCTCCATCAGCGGGATCCTCCATTTCACTGGCAGCGCACTCACACCTGCGGATTTCCCGACGGCATGGGGGTGCCCACAATGGGAAATCCCATTGGCCGGCTGGTGGGAGGAGGATTCTTCATTCTAAGCTGCAATATACTCCGCTACAGACTCTTCTGTTCTCCTATGTTGAACGTAAGACTGATTGCAGTCTCATCTGTGACCTCATTTATTCCTGTGATTTCACACTGTGGAACTTTTCACCTCCCCTGTCTTTCCTCGAATCTATAAGCATTCAAAAATCAAATTCTGTGTCCCACACTGACCACTTGATGGATTATATGGTCTGTTACTCTTTTGAGATTTGGTGGTGGCCCTACACCTTGATGTTTCAATTTAATATAAGGAATTTAATGTGTCTCAGTACAGGTACATGTGGGCTGGATATATATCCTATCCCCAATGGTATTTTTATGGATCGAAGATCTGTGACACCTGGGGGCAGCATGGTGGTGCAGCGGTTAGCACCGCTGCCTCATGGCGCCGAGGACCCAGGTTCAATCCGTGTGGAGTTTGACCATTCTCTCCGTGTCTGCATGGGTCTCATCCCCATAACCCAAAACTATGTGCAAGGTAGGTGAAATGGCCATATTGTTTTATTAAAACAGTAAAAAATATATACAAGGCCAAACGGTACAAACATTAATTTTGTGTTGGAGAAACAGGGAACCCTCCCCTCAGTAACAATGTATAGGGAGGGGTGGGGGGGGGGGGGGGGGGGGGAGAGGATACTCTGATTATTAAAACAGTTCACAACATATTTCTGCATAAAACAGATGGTACAAGCAGTAAATTTTGCGCTGGAGAGACCAGATATCCTCGCCTCTGTGTCAACAGAAGTGAAGGGGGGTGGTGGGGAGAAAGGGAGTTGGGGTGTTGGTGGAGAAAGGGCCAATAGGGCAATGCCTGAACTATCTATGGAGGCAGAAAAACAAAAGAACCTTCAGGTTCCGGGAGTCCCCCAGAGGGGGTTGGGGGCGATAAATGTCAGGCATGACTGAGTCCTGCACCCCACTGCAGAGAGCCTCATGTCCACCCTCTGCTCCCGACACTGGGCGGCTGATAGCCTTCGGACAGTCGCCCTCCGGGTCCGAATCCTCCACCACATTAAGTGCGGTGGGCAACACAGGCCCACCAACACAGGGCCTGCCTTCATCCCGCCACCGGGATCATTGACAGACGGGATCTCCTCAGGCTCCTCCCGGGGCCCTGTGCCAGTGGGAGGCGGTGGTGCAGATGCCTGCTCCACGTCTGCCACCTGGTCACCAGAAGGCCCCGAAAATAACTCAGGAAACAGGTCCGGGATGGTGGCAGAGGTGCCTGAAGACAACGGTTGGGAGGGTCATCTATGCTAAAATGCCCCTTAATTGGAATAAAGAATTGGGTACTCTAATTTTTTTTTAAATCTGTGACACCTGGCTGAATCCCTTTCTGGTCAAAACAAACAACTCCTGATCAAAAGCCATCTTTGGCTCCAAAATTAATTTAATAACCAGGGTATAGTTAATCACATTTATGGTCAGCTCCAAAACATTTTCATGTAAGCCCTTTCATTGCATTGTTTGGAGATAAGAATTTGTTTGGTATCTCAGTGATACGCATGACTGGTTATTTATGTCATCAGTTCCAATGCTAATCTTTGTTTGTTCGAGGGAAGATCAGTACAAACCTATTATTTAGTGATCGAGTGTCGAAGGGAACTTGGCTCTAGTGACTCTGTTTCACTGGCCAATTTAACAAGCCTGTTTGCCCATGGCTGAATGATGTGAGTGGTGGTATAAACTGGTAAATCTGCTCAGAGTGACCTTATTTTGTATTTGTGTTGATTGTTCCTTTCAGGTCTTATTTTCCCTCTTCTCTGAATGCTGACTAAAGCAAAAATGTACATTTATCAACACAACTGACATCAGAAAATATGCCACGGCACTTCAGAGAGTGGGCATTCATCCTTTGTGAGAGGATTAACATGTACGGCCGCAACTGATTTGAAAAGGTTTATTAAGATAATGAGGGAGAAAAAGTGATTAAGAGGTTTGGATAGTGAGTTTGAGAGATGGTTTCAGAGATAAGGTGTGATATGTATATGCATGCATCCATAAATGCTCAAAATGTGCATTTGGCTATACATATTTAGGGCATTTAGGGCAGCACGGTAGCATGGTGGTTAGCATAAATGCTTCACAGCTCCAGGGTCCCAGGTTCGGTTCCCGGCTGGGTCACTGTCTGTGCGGAGTCTGCACGTCCTCCCCGTGTGTGCGTGGGTTTCCTCCGGGTGCTCTGGTTTCCTCCCACAGTCCAAAGATGTGCGGGTTAGGTGGATTGGCCATGCTAAATTGCCCGTAGTGTCCTAAAAAAAAGTAAGGTTAAGGGGGGGGGGGGTTGTTGGGTTACGGGTATAGGGTGGATATGTGGGTTTGAGTAGGGTGATCATTGCTCGGCACAACATCGAGGGCCGAAGGGCCTGTTCTGTGCTGTACTGTTCTATGTTCTATGTTCTATATCATCCATGTGTGTAAGTTTATGTGTATATAGGTCATTGTGTTTTATTGTAGATGGATGATCATGGTGAACAATAGAATTGAAACCTTGGCAATAAATTTACAAAACTTAAAAATGGCAAAGAGGGCAGCAAGGTGGTGCACTGGTTAGCACTGCTGCCTCATGGTGCTGAGAACCCGGGTTCGATCCCAGCCCCGGGTCATTGTCCGTGTGCAGTTTGCACATTCTCCCCATGTCTGTGTGGGCCTCACCCCACAACCCAAAGATGTGCAGAGTGGATTGGCCACACTAAATTGGAAAAGAAGAATTATGCATTTTAAATTTTAAACATAAAAAATGGCAAAGAAATGAATACAATATGAATTAGGTGGGGAATACATGTTCTTACTCTTGAAAATGTTAGACTGATTTAAAAGAAAAAATGTAAGATTAACTCAATTAATTTCTTACTCTCACATAAGCAACCATTTGATTAGTGCTAAGAACTGTGGGATGGACAACTAGGTTCATAAAGAAGTGTTGTCTGAGACTGAAAAGAGAATATATGTCTGATGACACCCTCAGGTCATGTCCATTCACTAAGTCAGCTCTTTTAACAGAAATGGAGACAGCATTAAGATCCAAACGTGTCCAATGAAAGATAATCTCTTGTAATTCTGAAGAATTACCTGCTGCCTAATTGATCTTCTAAATGAACTCACATGAGAATTCTTCAGGTCTGGGCTCTGTTTAAGCTATAAATTGTGATTCAGCTTACAATTAGCATTAACTGTGCTAATAGGTCACCTTTGAAGTTAACTCAATCAAATACAGGTGATTTGCAGGCTTTTCCCAGCTCAGCTGAAGTGAGCTTCCGTCAGTACTTCCCAACTTTCTTTCTTGCCGTTATAACTTCTCTAACCCAAGTTTCATTCTTACCTATTTGTTCACACTAAGCACATTTTGTGCTTTACTGTACCTTTGCTATGTTTTGGATAATATACAGTATAATCTGGTTGGCCAGCAGCTTTAACACCCTGACTGAGTATTGTGCACTGCTGGGTCTGTGAGTGCCGAAGATGAAGAATGGCAGCCAAATCTGGGGTTTTGGATGGAGAGGGATTGGGGACATTATGCAGGGGTGTGGGTGGGGGTTTTGAAGGCAGGTATGCCCAAAATAATGTAACCACTTTCCTTCCTGCCCTGTTACTAAAACTGCCGAAAAACAGTCTGCCTTCTACCGACAGTGACAGATTGAAGGCCTTATGTGGGCACAACTTGTTTGAATAATTAGATTTCGCAGTTTGACAGTTTAACTATTGTGATCTTAGATGAGCCAGCCCTCCTATACCAATTTATTCTTATTGTGGGCAACAAGGGGGTGACGGCACGTACAAAAGCATCCAACACGCACAGCACATATCATGAAAGCCTGCATTCTCAAACTTGCCCCTCGCCTGAGGTGTGGTGATCCTGAGGTTAAATCACCACCCATCAGCTCTCACCCTCAAAGGGAAACGCAGCCTATGGTCATCTTGGACTACAGTGACTTTACCTTTACTTCAAAGAGTAGAGAAAACCTGAGCCTTTGGGAACCATCAGCAAAGATCTTAGACCAAAGGCCTCAGTACACAACCAAAATTTCTAAAGTCTATGAAATAGGAATGACTCTACTTGGCCCTGTGATTTTCCTAAGCCTTTCTTGTGATTCACTCTTCTGAGGCCTGAGCTTGGGCGTTGGCTAGAACAAGAACAAGAACAAGGAAAATTACAGCACAGGAACAGGCCCTTCGGCCCTCCCAGCCTGCGCCGATCCAGATCCTTTATCTAAACCTGTCGCCTATTTTCCAAGGTCTACTTCTCTCTGTTCCCCACCCGTTCATAGATCTGTCCAGATGCATCTTAAATGATGCTATCGTACCCGCCTCTACTACCTCCGCTGGCAAAGCATTCCAGGCACCCACCACCCTCTGCGTAAAAAACTTTCCACGCACATCTCCCTTAAACTTTTCCCCTCTCACCTTGAAATCGTGACCCCTTGTAATTGTCACCCCCACTCTTGGAAAAAGCTTGTTGCTATCCACCCTGTCCATACCTCTCATAATTTTGTAGACCTCAATCAGGTCTCCCCTCAACCTCCATCTTTCCAATGAAAACAATCCTAATCTACTCAACCTTTCTTCATAGCTAATACCAGCCAACATCCTGGTGAACCTCCTCTGCACCCTCTCTTAAGCATCCACATCCTTCTGGTAATGTGGCGACCAGAACTGCACGCAGTATTCCAAATGTGGCCTAACCAAAGTCCGATACAACTGTAACATGACCTGCCGACTCTTGTACTCAATACCCCGTCCGATGAAGACAAGCATGCTGTATGCCTTCTTGACCAATCTATCGACCTGCGTTGCCACCTTCAGGGTACAATGGACCTAGTACTCCCTTTTGCCCAGCCAACGCAAACTCCATTAAGATTGGTTGGAGACTTCGGCAGAGAGCTGGTTGATGGAGTTTAATTCAGACAAATGTGAGGTAATGCATTTTGGAAGGTCTAATGCAGGTGGAAAATATATAGTAAATGACAGAACCCTGAAGAGTATTAATTGGCAGAGGGATCTGGGTGTATATATCCACAGTTGACTGAAAGTGGCAATGCAGAAGGAGAAGGTAGTCAAGGAGGCAAATGGCATGCTTGCCTCCATCAGCCGGGGCATTGAGTTTAAAAATTGGCAAGTCATGCTGCAACTGTATCGAACCTTAGTTGGACCACATTTGGAATATAGGACGGGATTCTCCGACCCCTCCCCGCCGCTCCGACGCCGGCTGCCGTATTCTCCAGTGCCGGTTTGTGGGCGGGGGCAGGGTTTACACCGCGCCAGTCGGAGGTCTTTGGCAGCAACCCCCCCCCAGCAATTCTCCGAGCCCCTGTGGGCCATGTAGCCGTTGTTTCCTGCCAGTCCCGCCGGCGTGAAATGGACATGGTCCATCACGGTGGGATCTGGCTTGTCAGCCATTTAGCGGGGTCCTCGGGGGGCGCGGGGGGGATCTGGCTCGAGTGGGGTGGTCCCACGGTGGCCTGGCCTGTGATCGGGGCCCACCGATCTGCGGGTGGGCCTGTGCTGTGGGGGCACTCCTTCCTTCTGCTCTGGTCTCTGTAGGGCTCTGCCATGGCCGGCGCGGAGAAGAACTCCCCTGCGCATGTGCAGGAACACGACGGCCAGTCTGCGCATGTGCCAACTCGTGCCGGCCCTTCGCCGCTGGTTGGCGCGGCGCCACCCCCTCCGGCGCCAGCCTAGCCCCTAGAAGTGTGGAGGATTCCGCAACTTCCGGGTGGCCCGACGCCATAGTGGTTCGCGGCGCTCAGTGCCGGCATCGGGCCATCCGGCCAGTTGCAGGAGAATCCCACCCACTGTGTTCAATTCTGGTCGCCATACTATCACAAAGATGTGGAGGCTTTGGAGAGGGTACAGAAGAGATTCACCAGGATGTTGCCTGGTATGGAGGGCATTATCCATGAGGGGAGATTGAGTAAACTCAGTTTTTGTCACTGGAACAACTGAGGTTGAGAGATGACCTGATAGAAGCTACAAAGTTATGAGGGGCATGGAGAGAGTGAATAGTCAGAGGCTTTTACCCTGAGTGGAAGAGTCAATTATTGGGGGACATAAGTTTAAGGTGCGAGGGGCAAAGTTAGAGGAGATGTGTGAGGGAAGTTTTTTACGCAGATGGTAGTTGGTGCCTGGAACTGGCTGCAGAGGAGGTAGTGGAAACAGGGACGATAGTGACGTTTAAGGGGCGTTTTGACAAATACATGAATAGGATGGGAATAGAGGGATACGAGGGATACGGACCCCGGAAGTGTAGAAGGTTTTAGGTTAACGGGCAGTATGATCGGCACAGGCTTGGAGGGCCGACCGACCTGTTCCTGCGCTGTACTTTTATTTTTTCTTTGAGAGTCATGTCTGTGGTGGTTTGGAAGTATTAAATCAGTTAGTACCAGGGTAGCCTGATTTCTCTGATAGAGATTAGAGGGTCTATCGGCACTGGATCACTGCAGTGCATTAAAAATAAGAAGGTAAGGCATATTTCTTGACAAGGTTTACAATCCCACACACGCCTATTTTTGAAATCTGATCCTGTGCACCTGAGGAAAAAATCCTCTTGTGTCCTCAACAGGAGGGAAGAGGTGGAAGATATGAGGGAGCGTAAAACTGCCCTAAATTTTAGACTCAGTTTTTGCGCCTAAATTGAAAAGCTCTCCCTGCCTCGACTGGAATTCGTAAAATTTAATTTAAAATATTTTAAAGAATTTTAAATTCTTAAGAATTTTAAAGATATTTTATTCCAAACACAATCAATAACATCAATTCGACAACCAATCAGAACAAAGTGTAAATTTTCCCCCTTTTAGTCTCCCCAGCCCCATTGCGATGAACAGCTCTTCAAATTTTGCCATGAACGGCCTCCACTGTACCTCGAAGTCCTCTTCTGACCCCCTTTTTAAGAAATAATTTTATTTGCCGTATTTTCATCATTTGCCATACAAAAAAGCGACAGAAACAAAAGAAAAACACCCCCAACAACATAAAATGAAAAAGAAAGCAGTTCCCCCCCACCCCGCCCAGCTCCCCTTCCTCTCCCCCCTCAACATTTAACGGTAACCAGCTCCCGAAAGTGCACAATAAACAAACCCCAAGAATTATAGTTCCACCTCCACCCCCCTCAGCTCCAACTTCACCTTCTCTGGGTTAAAAACACCAGCAGGTCACCCCACCACACCGAGGCACTGGGTGGAGAAGCTGACCTCTACCCAAACAGGACCCGTCAACAAGCAATTAGTGAGGCGAAGGCTAAAATGTCTGCCCCCGCACCCGCCTGCAACTCGAGCCGGTCCGACGCCCCGAAAATGGCTTCCAGGAGACCAGGCTCTACGTGCGGGATTCTCTGAGAATTGGCAGGGCGGGCAGAAACGGCGCAGTGGAGTGGGAACCACTCCGGCGTTGGGCCATCCCAAAGTTGTGGAATCCTCCGCACCTCCAGGTGCTAGGCTGGCGCCGGCGTGCTTTGCGCCCCGCCGGCCAGCATGGAAGGCCTTTGGCGCCGCGCTAGCCGCGGCCGAAGGGACTCTGCCATCCGGCGCGGGTCCGCGCATGCGCGGGAGCATCAGCGGCTTCTGACATCATCCCCACGCATGCGTGGGGGGGGGGTTCACCTTCGCGCCGGCCATCACGGAGGCTGACCCGGCCAGTGCATAGGAATAGAGTGCCCCCACGGCACAGGCCCACCCGCGGATCGGTGGGCCCCGATCGCGGGCCAGGCCACCGTGGAGGCACCCCCCCGGGGCCAGACCCACCCCCCCCCCGAGGACCCCAGAGCCCGCCCGTGCCGCCAGGTCCCGCCAGTTCCCAATTTCCCAGGACCCATAAAACGGGTGGGACTTCGGCCCATCGCAGGCTGGAGAATCGCCGGGACAGAGCCCGCCGACCGGCGCGGCACGATTCCCGCCCCCGCCAAATCTCCGGCGCTGGAGAATTCGGCAGCCGGCGGGGGCGGGAGTCACGCGCCCCCAGGAGATTCTCCGACCCGGTGGGGAGTCGGAGAATTCAGCCCCAAATCCATATGTGAAACCCCGAGATTGGACTAATACCTCCAACCAAAACCTTTCCAGCTTCAGACAGGACCAAAGCATGTGTATGTGGTTTGCTGGGCTGCTCCCATATTGCTCACAGACATCCTCCACCCCCTTAAACAGTTGGCTCATCTTTGATTTTGTGAGGTGCGCCCTATACACGACTTTCAACTGTATCAGCCCCAGCCTCGCGTACGAAGTTGAGGCATTCGCCCTCCGAAGCACCTCACATCACAACCCCTCTTCCAACGCCCCCTGCCAGCTCCACATCCCGCATCGCCTTAATCCCCTCAATAGACACCCTGTCCTCCTCCAGGATCCTCCCATAGATCACCGATACCACCTCCTCTCCACTCCCCGCTGACAGCACCGCCTCCAGCAATGAGGAGGCCTGCGCACTATCGGGAAGGTCGGCAAAACCTCCTTTGCAAAATCTCAAACCCGCAGGTACCTAAACCCTTCCCCCTGCGCCAACCCATACTTCTGTCCCAGCTCCTCCAAGCATGGTATGGACAGCATGGTAGCACAGTGGTTAGCACTGTTGCTTCACAGCACCAGGGGTCCAAGTTCGATTCCCAGCTTGGGTCACTGGCTGTGCGGTGTCTGCATGTTCTCCCTGTGTCTGCATTGGTTTCTGCCAGGCACTCCAGTTTCTTCCCACATGTTTCGAAAGACGTGCTGTTAGGTAATTAGGGCATTCTGAATTCTCCCTCTGTGTACCTGAACAGGCGCCGAAGTGTGGCGACTAGTGGCTTTTCATAGTAACTTTGTTGTAGTGTTAATGTAAACCTACTTGTGACAATAAAGATTATTATTATAAGCTCGCAAATCGTTCCCCTTAATTCCCCTCTCGTCCCATCTCCGAAACCTCGCATCCATCCTCACCGGCTTGCACCCATGATTCCACGATCCAATGGCCACGCTGCGCCTGAAAAGCAGCTCCCCGCAGTGCAGCATGATCGATAAAAGCTGGGAGACATCGCTCCCGGAATCTACCCGCTCGTTACACCTCTCAAGATCCACTTTTTGGAAAATTTGCATATTAGACTGCGATAACTTGACACACTCTCATGTGCAGATTCCCGAGGTACCTGGGGCTTTGGGATATATCCCCTTTCACCTTGGAGAACTTGGACAACGCTGTTTGGCAATGATCTCCACAAATGGGAATCAAACTTGCGGGGGTCTCCCAGGGGATCGTCAGCCCCCATAGGCGTGCACTTTGGCTAGGATGGTGCCCTGGGACTGCTGGTGCCACCTGTGCACCCTGGCAGTGCCAGCCTGGCACCTTGGCAATGCCAACTGGGTGCCAGCAGTGTCAGCTGGAATGGGACTTCCAGGTTGGCACTGTCAGGCTGGCATTTTTGTTTGTCTGTGATCGGGCTTGGGTTCCCTATGTGGGGGGTGGCTGATGACACTTCCATAGTGCGCTCGGGCTGTTGGAGGGGCCAGGGGTAGCTTTGGGGGCCACGGATATCCGGATGCCATTTAAAAATGGCGCCGCGCCCCGTACAAAATGGGGCTATGTGCGGCCTTGGCTGTGTCTTCCCCACTGAGGCCCCTTATACAATGCAAGTCATGTTGTATAGCCACGTGTTTCTCGGCACTGTGAGTGCCAGGAAACACATGGCTAAATGCGCTTGCAATGGGACTTTTTCTCATTTAGTTGAATCGCAGCCATATTCATAGAATCACAGAATCCTTACCGTGCAGAAGGATGCCATTTGGCCCATCAAGTCTATATCGACCCTCTGAAAGAGCACTCTACCTAGGCCCAATCGCACTACTTGGGACCAATCCCCCACCCTATCCCCGTAATCCCACCCACGGGCAATTTAATATAGTCAATCCACTTAACCTGCACATCTTTCGATTATGGGAGGAAACCATAGCACCCAGAGGAAACTCACACAGACACGGGAAGAATGTGTAAACTCCACACAGTCACCCAAGGCCGGAATCGAACCCGAGCACCTGCATCTTTGATGTAAAACAATTTGGAAATGTTCCAAGAATTTGAAAGGAATGATGCAAATACAAGGGAGCTGGTTAGCATGTGGTTCAGAATAACGCCGACTGCACAGGTTCAATTTGTGTTCACACCAAGGGAGATGTGGGCCCTGCCTCCTGACCCTGTCCTTAATTGACAACCTCCACTGAAAAAGGCAGCTACTCCAGATGAAGCATCAGCAAAACAATGAACCAAGAACCTCCCTTTGGTCAGAGCACACATGAGTGAATGAATTTAAATGTAAGCTGCTATTTTCTTTTTTTTGTTGAATATTTTTAATGGTATTTTCAATTATACACAGAACACTTTACATTCAATATTTACAGCACGTGCGGTTCTTATATACATACAATCATTCTTGTGTCCCATGTTTCCTCCCTCCCCCCCCCCCCCTTTCCCTCCTCTCCCCTCGCTGGCCCCTCCTTGTCATCCCCCTCTTTTGTTCAGGGTGTTCTGTCCCCTATTCTCCCCTTTTCCCCCCTTCCCTTTATGCTTTATGTTGCCGGCATTGTGGGTTCGGGGGGGGGGGGGGGGGGCTTCCGACCCTGCCCCCCTCCCCACGCTTCCCCTGAGTTTCCTCCTCTCTTCCTCCCCCCCTCCCGTTTGAGTTGTGTGTCCCTGTCTATTTTCTCCCGTCTCTTGCTTATTCCCGACTCGCTGTTGGTTTCGAACAGGTCTTGGAACAGGCCGACGAACTTCCCCCATGCTCTGAAGGAGCCTTTTTATGACCCTGAGATGGTGGTCGCTCCGATCGTGAGCCGAGCAGGATTCTCCGCTGTGCGATTAGGGAAGCGAAAGCTGGGCCTTCTTCCCCATATGTAGCTCTTGCTGTTCTGATTCGCCGAGGATTGCCACCCTGGGCATGACTCCACTCTCACTCCATAACCTTGGACATTGCCTCGAAAAAAGAAAGAGAGCGTGAGGGGATGGATCTGTGAATCCATCACGCAATGAGTGCGGATGGAGGAGTCTTCCTGCATGGGAATGATCCTCCGGGCCGTCGCCAGGGTAGCGCTCCCACCCCTCGACGAAACACATTCTGCCCAGTGGTGGTAGCTACACTAACGACATGGAACCAGATGAGGCAACATTTCAGTCTGACTGAGATGTACCCCACAAGTTGCCACCAGCCATGCTGTACAACACTTTCAAAAAATGGAGACAGGACGGGGGGACGCAGGGACTTTAACATAGGAGACAGACAAGCGACACTGAGCAAACAGACGGAGGGCCTGGAACTACCAACAGGACAGGAACTCAGACACCTGCAAGCAAAGCGCTTTCTCTGCAAGGAGACAGTAGGATACTCCAGGGCCTGGGAACCACATTACGAGAGGACCTGATAACACGGACAGTAAGAAAGGGGGTAACTGCTAGAAAATCTATGGACAGCTACTGGACAGGGCGAGACTGCTACTGGACGAAGCCAGATGAAAATGGGGAGACAAACTGGGGATAGAGGTCGGGTGGCGGACTCTGGAGCGAAGCACTGAGCAGTGCCAAGCTGCATAAGGCTCAGTCTCATGCAGTTCAAAGTGGTGCACAGAGCTCACCTAACCAGAACCCGAATAGACAGATTGTTCCCGGAGGTGGAGGATAAATGTTAGCGGGGCAAGAGGGGCCCGGCCAACTACAGCCACATGTTCTGGGCTTGATATTTTCTTTTTGAGCCACCATGACACTTTCTGTCACCTGCGGCACAACTGTCAGCACTCAGAGGCAATGTTGGACACTTTCCGTACCCCTTCTCTCTCCCTCAACAGCCACGGCGCCTGATACACAATTTTTAAAAGCACAAGTGAAACCCTCCATCAGGAATTTGCACCAGTGGAGGCAGAGCTTCGTGGAGGCCCCAGAGAATACCGGGTCAGGCCCACTAATTATATGCCAACAGCGTTTACTGTATGTGCAGAGTGGAACGCATTGACGCCGCTGTCTAGGCACCGGAGAATTGCAATTTGGTGTAAAACTAGCGTCCGCCATGACTTCAGTGTCAAAACCAATTCTCCGCCCAATTGTGTTTCCTAATTCCGCCATCAGCCGACGGAGAATCCCGCACAGGTTGTTTATCCATTTGGAAAATCGACCAAGCAAGTTAGAATCTATCAGGTGTATCAATGGAAGCCAAAACCAATTACAGCCTTAAGGAACAGCTCCATAAATATGGATTGGCAGATGTTTTTAGGTATAGAAGGACCTTAAGAGGCAGTCATATCTTGGAAGCTGTGGAGATATCAGGTTAGATTTTGAATTTGTGACCGAGTATAACGGGTAATTGCAAACCAACAGTTCAATTTACATATCCTTCAACTTGAAATCAATGGAAATAAAAATCAGAAGAAATGTAAAGTGTGTTTTGGGTGGCAGTACTGTACTATCAATGTATGTGCAAGAAATTGAGGTGAAATTGATTGTTTAGAGGGAAAGGGAGGTACTGAGGAAAACAGAGGGATAAGCGGAGAAGGGATTAAGTGAGAATCAACAAGCATTCTGGTTATTAGGTTAACTTTTCCAACTAGGCTACTGACACAGACTTGCTTGACAGGAGCAACTGATCATAGAACCCAGCAAGGTGGTTAGCTCACCCAATCTGTGACTTTCTAGGTTGACTAAAAATCAGAAACGCTTTAAGCCAAATCTGTGACTTCACTGCCTGATTCACAACCAGCATTCCCATCAAGCGAAGCCACACCAGTCGTAAACAGTCTTTGCAGATTTACTATCTTATCAAAAAAGAAACGAGCAGTGTGATATTATTGAAACTATTAGGAACAGGTGTAGCTTATTAGGAGATGGGGGATGGGAACCCAAATTGTAGTCCCAGTGTATAGGATGTTGAGAGTAGTGAGGTCAGGGATAGGGTTAAAAGTTCGAAAGAGGGCACCGGCAAGCAGGACGCTGGTTTGAAGTGTGTCTACTTCAACGCCAGGAGCATCCGGAATAAGGTGGGTGAGCTTGCAGCATGGGTTGGTACCTGGGATCTCGATGTTGTGGCGATTTCGGAGACATGGGTAGAGCAGGGACAGGAATGGTTGTTGCAGGTTCCAGGATTTAGATGTTTCTGTAAGAACAGAGAAGATGGTAAAAGAGGGGGGGGGGGGGGGGGGGTGGCATTGTTAATCAAGGAAAGTATTACGGCGGTAGAAAGGACGCTTGAGGACCCGTCTACTGAGGCAGTATGGGCCGAGGTTAGGAACAGTAGAGGAGAGGTCACCCTGTTGGGAGTTGTCTATAGACCTCCGAATAGTTCCAGAGATGTAGAGGAAAGGATTGCAAAGATGATTCTTGACATGAGCGAGAGTAACAGGGTAGTTGTTATGGGGGACTTTAACTTTCCAAATATTGACTGGAAATACTATGTTCGAGTACTATAGATGGGTCAGTTTTTGTGCAGTGTGTGCAGGAGGGTTTTCTGACACAGTATGTAGACAGGCCAACAAGTGGCGAGGCCACATTGGATTTGGTACTAGGTAATGAACCCGGCCAGGTGTTAGATTTAGATGTAGGTGAGCACTTTGGTGATAGTGATCACAACTCGGTTATGTTTACTTTAGCAATGGGCAGGGATAGGTATATACCGCAAGGCAAGAATGATAGCTGGGGGAAAGGCAATTATGATGCTATTCGGCAAGATTTAGGATGTATCGGATGGGGAAGGAAACTGCAGGGGATGGGTACAATCGAAATGTGGAGCTTTTTCAAGGAACAGCTACTGCGTGTCCTTGATAAGTATGTACCTGTCAGGCAGGGAGGAAGTTGTCGAGCAAGGGAACCGTGGTTTACTAAGGAAGTTGAAGCACTTGTCAAGAGGAAGAAGAAGGCTTACGTTAGGATGAGACATGAAGGCTCAGTTAGGGCACTTGAGAGTTACAAGTTAGCCAGGAAGGACCTAAAGGGAGAGTTAAGAAGAGCGAGGAGAGGACACGAAAAGTCGTTGACGGATAGGATCAAGGAAAACCCTAAGACTTTCTATAGGTATATCAGGAACAAAAGAATGACTAGAGTAAGATTAGGGCCAATCAAGGATAGTAGTGGAAAGTTGTGTGTGGAATCAGAGGAGATAGGGGAAGCGTTAAATGGATATTTTTCGTCAGTGTTTACACTGGAGAAAGACAATGTTGTCGAGGAGAACACTCAGGTTCAGTCGACCAGGCTAGATGGAATTGAGGTTCAAAAGGAGGAGGTGTTAGCAATTTTAGAAAATGTCAAAATAGATAAGTCCCCTGGGCCAGATGGGATTTATCCTAGGATTCTCTGGGAAGCCAGGGAGGAGATTGCAGAGCCTTTGTCCTTGATCTTTATGTTGACTTTGTCGACAGGAATAGTGCCGGAAGACTGGAGGATAGCAAATGTTGTCCCCTTGTTCAAGAAGGGGAGTAGAGACTACCCTGGTAATTATAGACCTGTGATCCTTACTTCGGTTGTGGGTAAAATGTTGGAAAAGGTTATAAGAGATAGGGTTTATAATCATCTTGAAAAGAACAAGTTGATTAGCGATACTCAACAGGGTTTTGTGAAGGGTAGGTCATGTCTCACAAACCTTATTGAGTTTTTTGAGAAGGTGACCAAACAGGTGGATCAGGGTAAAGCTGTTGATGTGGTGTATATGGATTTCAGTAAGGCGTTTGATAAGGTTCCCCGCGTTAGGCTATTGCAGAAAATAAGGAAGTATGGAATTGAAGGTGATTTAGCGGTTTGGATCAGTAATTGGCTAGCTGAAAGAAGACAGAGGGTTGTGGTTGATGGCAAATGTTCATGCTGGAGTTCAGTTACTAGTGGTGTACCGCAAGGATCTGTTTTGGGGCCACTGCTGTTTGTCATTTTTATAAATGACCTGGAAGAGGGTGTAGAAGGATGGGTTAGTAAATTTGCAGATGACACGAAGGTCGGTGGAGTTGTGGATAGTGCTGAAGGATGTTATAGGATACAGAGGGACATAGATAAGCTGCAGAGCTGGGCTGAGAGGTGGCAGATGGAGTTTAATGCGGAAAAGTGTGAGGTGGTTCACTTGGGAAGGAGTAACAGGAATGCAGAGTACTGGGCTAATGGCAAGATTCTTGGTAGTGTAGATGAACAGAGAGATCTCGGCATCCAGGTACATAAATCCCTGAAAGTTGCCACCCAGGTTAATAGGGCTGTTAAGAAGGCATATGGTGTGCTAGCCTTTATAAGCAGGGGGATTGAGTTTCGGAACCACAAGGTCATGCTGCAGCTGTACATAACTCTGGTGCGGCCGCTCCTGGAGTACTGCGTGCAGTTCTGGTCACCACATTATAGGAAGGATGTGGAAGCTTTGGAAAGGGTTCAGAGGAGATTTACTAGGATGTTGCCTGGTATGGAGGGAAGGTCTTACGAGGAAAGGCTCAGGGAATTGAGGTTGTTTTCGTTAGAGAGGAGAAGGCTGAGAGGTGACTTAATAGAGACATAGAGACATCAGAGGGTTAGATAGGGTGGACAGTGAGAGTCTTTTTCCTCGGATGGTGATGACCAACACGAGGGGACATAGCTTTAAATTTTTTATAAATGTTTTTTTATTGAGTTTTCATATTTTATATATGACAAATTACAAGTTATTAGAGAGAGAGAAAAAAAAAAGGAAAACACAAAAATTTAACATGAATATTTACAGGTAAGCATCTTCATAACAATAATTGTGGCCGCCCCCTTTAGCCAGCATACATATTTTACATTCCCCAATATGGCCGAGGCACATGTTTATAGGCATTTATTTATAGTTTGGTTTTGGGCCTTGGCTTGCCATCAAACCCCCATTCCGAGCCCGTATCCCCCCCCCCCCTCCCCCCGGCTACCTTCCCCCGATTTCCGTCCATTTTCCCCTGGTTCTTGGCCACCCGACTATTCTTCCTCATGTACGTTGGCCACAAACAGGTCCCGGAACAGTTGCATGAATGGCTCCCACGTTCTGTGGAAGCCGTCGTCCGACCCTCGGATGGCGAATTTGATTTTCTCCATTTGGAGAGATTCCGAGAGGTCGGACAGCCAGTCTGCAGCTCTGGGTGGTGCTGCTGACCGCCAGCCAAACAGGATTCTACGGCGGGCAATCAGGGAGGCAAAGGCAAGGGCGTCCGCCCTCCTCCCCAGGAATAGATCTGGCTGGTCTGAAACCCCGAAGACCGCCACTATCGGGCATGGCTCCACCCTCACCCCCACCACTTTGGACATAGCCTCGAAGAAGGCTGTCCAGTACTCCACAAGTCTGGGGCAAGACCAGAACATGTGGGCGTGGTTGGCCGGGCCTCTCTGGCACCGCTCACATTTGTCCTCCACCTCCGGGAAGAACCTACTCATACGGTTTCTCGTTAAGTGGGCTCTATGTACCACTTTTAGTTGCGTCAGGCTGAGCCTTGCGCACGTGGAGGTGGAGTTGACCCTATGCAGTGCTTCGCTCCAGAGTCCCCCCCCATCTCCATCCCCAGGTCGTCCTCCCATTTCCTTCTTTTTGCGTCCAGTACGGTGTCGTCCCTATCTACCAGTCGGTCATACATGTCACTACAGTTCCCTTTCTCTAGGATACTTGCGTCCAGTAGGTCTTCCAATAGTGTCTGTCGTGGCGGTTGTGGGTACGTCCTTGTCTCCTTTCGTAGGAAGTTTTTGAGCTGCAGGTACCGTAGCTCGTTCCCCCCAGCTAGCTGAAATTTCTCTGTCAGTTCGTCCAGTGTTGCGATCCTGTCGTCCGTGTATAGGTCCCTGACTGTCAGTGTCCCCCCGTCCTGCCTCCACCTTTTGAAGGTGGCGTCGGTCAGTGCTGGTTTGAACCTATGGTTGTTGCAGATGGGAGCCTTGTCCGACATTTTGTACAGGCCAAATTGCTGCCGCAGTTGGTTCCAGGATTGGAGGGTGGCTGTCACCACTGGGCTGGTGGAGTGTTTTTTGGGTGGGGATGGGAGTGCTGCCGTGGCGAGGGCCCGGAGGGAGGTTCCCATGCAGGAGGCCTCCTCCGCACGCACCCACTCGGCTTCTGGCTCCTGGATCCATCCCCTTACTCGCTCGGCTGTTGCCGCCCAGTGGTAGAATTGTAGATTTGGGAGGGCTAGCCCCCCCCTGGATTTTGTTTTTTGTATGACCTTCTTTGGGATCCTAGCATTTTTACCCCTCCATACGAACGCCATGATATGTTTGTCCAGCGCTTTGAAAAAGGCCTTGGGGATGTAGATCGGAATGGATCTAAACAGGAAAAGGAACCTGGGCAGTACGTTCATTTTGATCGTCTGGACTCTCCCCGCGAGGGAGAGCGGGAGTGTGTTCCATCTTTGCAGGTCCTTTTTAACTTCCTCCGTCAGGCTGGTGAGGTTCCATTTGTGGATCCCTTTCCAGTCATGGGCTATTTGGATCCCCAGGTAGCGGAATTTATTTCGGGCTTGTTTGAACGGCAGCCCCTTTAGTGCTGCCCCCCCCCCCCCCCCCCCCCCCCCTTGCGGGTGTACTGGGAAGATCTCACTTTTGCTCATGTTGAGTTTGTAGCCCGAGAAGGCTCCAAACTCTTTCAGGAGCGCTATGATTCCGTCCATGCTGCTTTGTGGGTCCGAGATATAGAGGAGCAGATCATCCGCATAGAGTGAGACTCTGTGCTCTCTACCTCCCCTTCGGATCCCCCTCCAATTTTTTGCTGCCCTGAGCGCGATTGCTAGCGGTTCGATTGCTAGTGCGAACAGCAGCGGGGACAGTGGGCATCCTTGTCTGGTGCCCCTGTGCAGCTGGAAGTATTGGGAGTTGGTATTGTTGGTCCGTACACTCGCCATGGGAGCGTTGTATAGGAGCTTTACCCAAGCGGTGAACCCTGTTCCAAGCCCGAACCGCTCCAGTACCTCTATGAGGTATTTCCATTCGACTCTGTCGAAGGCCTTTTCTGCGTCCAGGGAGACGATCACCTCTTGTGTTCTCTCCCCGGAGGGGGTCATTATCACGTTCAGCAGGCGCCTGATGTTCGCGGTAAGCTGTCTACCTTTGACGAAGCCCGTTTGGTCCTCTGTGACCACCTCAGGTACACAGTCTTCTAGCCTTTTGGCTAGGATTTTGGCCAGTATTTTGGCGTCTGCGTTCAGCAGAGATATGGGTCTGTATGACCCACATTCCGTTGGGTCTTTGTCTTTCTTAGTTATCAGCGAGATTGAGGCCTGTGCTAACGTGGGTGGCAGTGTGCCCCTATCTAGCGTGTCTGTGAACATCTCCCGCAGGTGCGGGGCCAGCGCTGTCGCGAATTTTTTGTAGAAGTCCGCCGGGAATCCGTCCGGTCCCGGCGCCTTCCCCGTCTGCATGGAGCTAATGCTCTCCATGATCTCTCCGAGTGCTAGTGGTGCTTCCAGATCCCGTTTTCTGCCCTCTCCCACGACTGGTATGTCCAGTCCATCAAGAAACCGGTTCATCCCAGCCTTCCCCGTTGGAGGCTCCGAGGTGTATAGCTCTTGGTAGAAGGCCTTGAAGGTTTCGTTAATCCTCTCTGGTTCTGTTTCCCACGTGCCTCTGGTGCCTCTGATTTGCGCAATTTCCCTGCTGGCTGCCTGCTTTCTCAGCTGGTGTGCCAACAGGCGGCTGGCTTTGTCTCCGTGTTCGTACAGGGCCCCGCGTGCCTGGCGGAGTTGGTGTACTGCTTTCCTGGTGGAGAGCAGGTCAAAGTTCCTTTGTAATTCTTTTCTCTCCGCCAGGAGCTCTACGGTCGGGGCCTCGGAGTATTTACGGTCTACCTCCAGTATGGAGTCGACCAGCTTCTGCCTAGCCACCCTTTCCTCCCTATCTCTTTGCGCTTTGTAGGCAATGATTTCCCCTCTTAGTACGGCCTTAAGCGCTTCCCAGAACGTGGAGGATGAGACCTCCCCGTTTTGGTTGTTCTCCGTGTATTCCGCTATGGCCCGCGCTATCCTTTCGCTGAAGGCCTTGTCAGCTAGTAAGGCACCGTCCAGCCTCAATGTGGGGCGCTGGGCCCTTCCCGTCTCCAGCCGCACGTCCATGTAGTGTGGGGCGTGGTCTGATATCACAATTGCGGAGTATTCCACCTTGTCTATCCCTGGAAGCACCGTTTTCCCCACCACAAAGAAGTCAATTCTGGTGTACACATTGTGTACTGGGGAGAAGAAAGAGAATTCTTTCTCCCCCGGGTGGGCGAATCTCCAGGGGTCCACTGCTCCCATCTGCTCCATATAGTGACTGAGTTCCCTTGCCATGTTTGAGGTTTTCCCCGTTCTGGGGTTTGATCTGTCCGTCTTTGGGTCCTGTACACAGTTGAAGTCCCCCCCCATGATTAGTCGGTGCGTCGCTATGTCCGGGATTTCTGCCATGGTCTTTTGGATGAAGCGCGTGTCGTCCCAGTTGGGCGCGTACACGTTAACTAGAACTACCGGCGCCCCATCCAGGGCCCCGCTGACCATGACATACCGTCCCCCTGGGTCCGTAACCGTCTTTGTCGCCCTAAACATTGTCCTCGTGCCAATCAGGATCGCCACCCCCCTGGCCCTTGCCCCATAACAGGAATGATAGGTTTGTCCCACCCAGCCCTTTCTTACCCGCAGTTGGTCCTGCTCCCTCAGGTGCGTCTCTTGGAGGAAGACTATGTCGGCCCTCATGTTTCTAAGGTGGGTGAGGACTCTAGATCTCTTCACTGGGCCGTTAAGTCCCCTTACGTTCCAGGTGACTATTCTGGTGGGGGGCTTCTGCCCCCTTGCTCCTGTGGGGTTAACCATATTTGTCCGGTGGACGCGCCCCTGCCCTCTGGGGTTTCCCTTTGTTAGGGGGCCGTCCAGGATGTCCACTATCACTGCTCTCCCCATGTGGTCGGGTCCCTGCGCTCCGGGGTTCCCACATAGCTTTAAATTGAGGGGTGATAGATATAGGACAGATGTCAAAAGCAGTTTCTTTACTCAGAGAGTAGTAGGGATGTGGAACGCCCTGCCTGCAACAGTAGTAGACTCGCCAACTTTAAGGGCATTTAAGTGGTCACTGGATAGACATATGGATGAAAATGGAATAGTGTAGGTCAGATAGGCTTCAGATGGTTTCACAGGTCGGCGCAACATCGAGGGCCGAAGGGCCCGTACTGCGCTGTAGTGTTCTATGTTCTATGTGAAACAAAATGGAAAGTGACCATGTGTGTTGAGTCATCAGGGAACAAAAGTAGGAAGTGAGATATTGGTTGAAAGGCCACGTCAGGATCCATTTGTACAATCTATGTTTGATGGAATGTGGAAGGAACAAGTGAAGCAGAAAGGGCTGGGCTTGTCAAATCCAACAAGTGCTTTGCTGAAAAGAAATCTGTGAATTATAAATGCAGAAAGGTAGTAATTACAAAGCATGCAGAGATTAATGATCTAAGAAGATTATCTAAGAGTTCATAAACATAAGATTATGAATATTTAGTTTGAAATACAATATCTGCACTTGCAAAATATTTAAATTAACATTGGATTACTTTTAACAGTGCGTGGTGTTCCCCAGAATTATTTGAACAGGTCTGACAATGCAGGAGAATTATGGGGTCAGTTTTAAGACTGAGCTCTCCTTACTGCACCCTGCATTTTGGGAATTTAGGTGCAAAGGTCGATTTGCTTGCTTCACAGTCCATTAGTTTTAAACTCAGAAGGTAAGAAGTTTAGGCAACTGAGCGGCGATCTTATTGCGACATATAGGATTCTCAGGAGCTTGACAGGGTAGATGATGAGAGGTTGTTTCCCCTTATGGGAGAGCCTAGCACCAGACAGCATAATCTCAGAGTAAGGGGTCACCCATTTATGACAGAGATGAGGAGGAATTTCTTCTCTCAGAGGGTAGAGAATCTGTAGAATTCTTTACCACAGAGAGCTGTAGAGATTGGGTCACAGAATCACACAGTGCAGAAGAGGCCCTTCAGCCCATTGAGTCTGTACCATCATGTAAACAATGCATGATTTACCTACGTAATCCCAGTTGCCAGCACTGACCCATAGCCTTGAATGTTATTTCTCATAGAATTTACAGTGCAGAAGGAGGCTATTCGGCCCATTGAGCCTCCACCGGCTCTTGGAAAGAGCACCCTACCCAAAGTCAACACTGCCAACCTATCCCCATAACCCAGTAACCCCACCCAACACTAAGGGCAATTTTGGACACTAAGGGCAATTTATCCAGGGCCAATCCACCTAACCTGCACACCTTTGTACTGTGGGAGGAAACCGGAGCACCCGGAGGAAACCCACGCACACACGGGGATGATGTGCAGCCTCTGCACAGACAGTGACCCAAGCCGGAATCGAACCTGGGACCCTGGAGCTGTGAAGCGGTTGTGCTATCCACAATGCTACCGTGCTGCAAAGTGCTCATCCAGGCTATGTTTCCCAAAGGTTCAAGAGGAGCTGGCTGGTAGAGGGGGTGGGGGCGCCGATAGAGTTGGAGGAGCTAGTCAGGGGGATTGGACAAATGCAGTCAGGTAAGGCGCCGGGGCCGGATGGGTTCCCGGTGGAATTTTATAAAATGTATACGGATCTGGTGGTGCGAGCCTTCAATTAGGCATGGGAGGGGGGGGCTTTGCCCCCGACGATGTCGCGGGCACTGATCTCTCTAATCCTCTCTCAACGATAGGGTACGGGGACAGCAGCAGCAGCAACCCGGGGAGAAAGGGGGGGGGGGGAGAAAGGGGGGGGGGGGGAGGAGGGGGGGACGATGACTATGTTTGTTTATTTAATTTTACTTTATTTTTAAGTTTTGTTTTGTTCATTGGGGTTGGGGGGGGGGGGTGGGGGGGATGTGATACATGCGTTGATATGGTTTGGGGGGTGTTACAGTTATTATGGGGTTATTTTGTTGCATTTCATTGTTTTCTGTAAAAAATTCCAATAAAAATTATTTATTTAAAAAAAAAAGGAATTGGCCCAAAGAAAAATATTGGACTTGCAGAGCCAGGCAGGGGAACATAAGTCAGCTTTGTCAAAGGCTGTCACTAGACTGGAACAAAGGATGGAGGAATTTATCTTTGTTTTGTCTGATGTTATGGCTCTGGTACGTGAACACAACAAAGTCGCCATGAGAAGGGTTGAGGCCACCATGTATACGCAGGCCCAACAGTTTCTGCTCGGACCTGCACACTATTGCTTTGGCCATGGCTACGTTCCACATGTGGCTTGGCGAGAGGGCGATGGGGCACCTCTACCTTCCTCCAGGTGCTCCTTTCCTCAAAGAATCAGGTCGGGGTTCTCAGGCATCCAAAGGGGGTTGGAACACCAGCCAGACACACAGGGGTCATCTACCCAGGGCACCCCAAGGCTGCACTGCAACTTCATATCCCTTCTGGCAGTGACCCCACAACTCCAACAGCTCAGGCAAAGAAGAATGTATCTTCCTCAGAGCAGGAGACCCTCAGCCTCAGGTCACCAGAGGGTGCATACCAAAGTAATCTCAGACAACAAGGGTTGGCTGTCAGCAAGCAGCCTCCACTTGAACTGCGACACGGTAGCACAGTGGTTAGCACTGTTGCTTCACAGCACCAGAGCCCAGGTTCCATTCCCGGCTTGGGTCACTGTCTGTGTCGAGTCTGCACGTTCTCCTCATATCTGCGTGGGTTTCTTCCAGGACCTCTGGTTTCCTCCCACACGTCCCGAAAGACGTGTTTGTTCGGTGAATTAGACATTCTGAGCTCACCCTCTGTGTTGCCAAACGGAGCGTGGCGACTAGGGGCTTTTAACAGTAACTTCATTGCAGTGTTAATTTAAGCCCACTTGTGACAACAATAAAAATTATTATTAGTACGTCAGGGCTGCTATTAGACGTAGAGGTTGAGTTAGAAAAATTAAGTTTTGAATGCAAAATGGTAGCAAGGGCGTTCATTCACTGTGTATCTACTCTTCACCATTGTAAGTATATTTTAAATTTATCCCTCACAGGACCAATAGCTAATCAATGTGATACAAGGTACTGGGTCAAAAATGGACCCAGCCAATGAGCTCCCATCTCGATCCTGAATTCCATTAACTCTCATTTATCACATCACAGTGATTGGATTGGATTGGATTTGTTTATTGTCACGTGTACCGAGGTACAGTGAAAAGTATTTTTCTGCGAGCAGCTCAACAGATCATTAAGTACATGGGATGAAAAGGGAATAAAAGAAAATACATAATAGGGCAACACAAGGTATGCAATGTAACTACATAAGCACCGGCATTGGATGAAGCATACAGGGGTGTAGTGTTAATGATGTCAGTCGATAAGAGGGTGATTTAGGAGTCTGGTAACAGCGGGGAAGAAGCTGTTTTTGAGTCTGTTCATGGGTGTTCTCAGACTTCTGTATCTCCTGCCCGATGGAAGAAGTTGGAAGAGTGAGTAAGCCGGGTGGGAGGGGTCTTTGATTATGCTGCCCGCTTTCCCCCTGCAGCGGGAGGTGTAGATGGAGTCAATGGATGGGAGGCAGGTTTGTGTGATGGACTGGGCAGTGTTCACGATTCTCTGAAGTGTCTTGCGGTCCTGGGCCGAACAGTTGCCATACCAGGCTGTGATGCAGCCAGATAGGATGCTTTTTATGGTGCATCTGTAAAAGTTGGTAAGAGTTAAGGTGGACATGCTGAATTTCCTTAGTTTCCTGAGGTAGTATAGGCGCTGTTGTGCTTTCTTGGTGGTAGCGTCGACGTGGACAAATTTTTGGAGATGTGCACCCCTAGGAATTTGAAACTGCTAACCATCTCCATCTCTCGGCCCTGTTGATGCTGGCAGGTGTATGCACAGGGCAAAATTCTCCGCCCCCCACGACGGGTGGGAGAATAGCGGGAGGGCCTTCCCGACATTTTTGCCACCCTCCCGCTATTCTCCCGCCCCCCCGCCGAAGTCCTGACCCGAATCGCTGCCGCCGTTTTTTTACGGCCGGCAGCGATTCTCAGCTGTTAGATGGGCCGAAGTCCCAGCCCTTTCCGCCGTTTTTACGAACGGCAAACACACCTGGTCTTGCCGTTCGTAAAAACGGCGTCACAAACTCGCTATTAATAACCATGGCACCGATTGGCACGGCCGTACCACGGCCGTGCCAAGGGTGCCATGGGCCCGCGATCGGTGGGCACCGATCGCGGGCAGCGGGCCCGATGCCCGCGCACTACTTGTCCTTCCGCCACCCCGCAGTATCCATTCGCGGGGCGGCTGAGGGGCAACCCGGCCCGCGCATGCGCGGGTTTCGCGCAAAAACGCGATGACGTCACCCGCGCATGCGCGGGTTTGAGTCTTCCAAACTGCGCATGCGCGGCTGACGTCATATGACGCGTCAGCCGGCGCTAACTCCGGCAAGCGGGCTTAATGATTTTCGTTAAGCCCGTCTTGCCGGAGCCTACGGCGTCGGGCTGCTAGCCCCGACCGGGGACCAGAATCGGTCCCCCGTCGGGAAGGGGCGCGCTGCCGTAAAACCCGCCCGGGTTTTACGGCAGCTTTACGATTTCTCCCGTTTTGGGAGAATCGCGCCCACAGTATTTTGCTTCCTGAAGTCAATGACCAGCTCTTAAGTTTTGCTGGCATTGAGGGAGAGATTGTTGTCGCTGCACCACTCCACTAGGTTCTCTATCTCCCTCCTGTATTCTAACACTTCGTTATTCGAGATCCGGCCCACTATGGTCGTATTGTCAGCAAACTTGTAGATGGAGTTGGAACCAAATTTTGCAACGCAGTCGCATGTGTACAGGGAGTAGAGTTGGGGGCGAAGCACGCAGTCTTGCAGGACTCTGGTATTGAGGACAATTGTGGAGGAGGTGTTGTTGTTCATTCTTACTGATTGTGGTCTGTTGGTCAGAAAATCGAGGATCCAGTTGCAGAGTGGAGAGCCAAGTCCTAGGTTTTGGAGCTTCAATATGAGCTTGGCTGGGATTATGGTGTTGAAGGCGGAGCTGTAGTCAATAAATAGGTGTCTGATGTAGGAGTCCTTGTTCTCGAGTTGCTCGAGGGATGAATGTCGGGCAAGGGAAATGGCGTGTGCTGTGGATCGGTTGTGATGGTATGCGAATTTCAGTGGATCAAGGCGTTCTGGAAGTATGGAGGTGATGCGCTTCATAACCAACCTCTCAAAGCACTTCATTCCGACTGACGTCAGGGCCAGCAGATGGTAGTCATTGAGGCACGTTGCCTGGTTCTTCTTTGGCACTGGTATGATGGTGGTCTTCTTGAAGCAGGTGGGGAACTCGGAGTGTAGTAGGGAGAGATTAAAGATGTCCGCGAACACCTCGCCAGCTGGTCCGTGCAGGCTCTGAGTGCACGACGAGGGATCCCGTTCGGGCCCATTGCCTTCCGAGCGTTCACTTCCAGGAAGGCCGATCTGACTTCGGAAACTGTGATGGTGGGTATGGGTGAGTTATGGGCTGCTGGGGCACTCAACAGCGGATTGTTGATTACCTGCTCGAACCGAGCATAGAATGCATAACCTTTAGTTCCACATCTGCAACATTAACAAAGGCACTTCATACATAACAATATTGCTGGGACAATACGCATGTATAGAATCATAAAATCCCTACAGTGCAGAAGGAGGCTTTTCGGCCCATTGGGTCTGCAGCAACCATTCAAAAGACCACCCAGCACAGACACATTTCCCTCCCCATCCCTGTAATCTCACCTAACCTTTGGACGTTTAGGGGCAATTTAGCATGGCCAATCCACCTAATCTGCAAATCTTTGGATAATGGCAGGAAACCGGAGCACCCGGAAGAAACTCATGCAGACACGAAGAGACTATTCAAGCTCCACATAAACAGTCACCCTTGTGACCCTTGTGTCTCAGACATTATCTGGCCTCAGGAGAATTTCTCCTCCAGGTTACAGGTTATCCTAATCCTGCTGCACTAATGTCTGTAGGTTGTGGATGTAACAAATATTTGTTACGATGAACATTAGATTCTTCTCTCCCAAGTGTACTTTTCATTGGTGTTTATTTTATGACGGTGATTTTTGGGAAAAATATAACCATCATTAAATACCATTGCCTTTCATATCTCCTCACAGTGTGTTTCCAAATCAGTGTTTAAGACTGAAAATTATTCACTCTCTCCAGGCATGACTCACTCTTTCTCTCACCTTTTTTATCTTCCAGCTCCTCCCTCATTCTCACTCTTTCTCTCGCCTCCTCTCTGCCTCACTCTTTTACTCTCACTCACGCTGAACTATGGAAGTAAGTTTCACTCTGTGACATTTGAAATGTCTGCTGGAGGAGAAGGAGTGTGTGATGACAGAACTGTGTACTGATCCTGATTGAGCCCCTACTTATCTGTGAGGATCATACTTTGCTCCTGAACAGGTGCTGAGTGGTGCTTTACAGGATCCTTCTGTTAACTCACAGTACGCAACTCAATAGTTCATTGCAGGACTGTGCGCTCATTGACTCGGGGTAGAAAGAAAGGATTGTATTTTTGTGAGATGGACAATGTTAAGGACTGTAACACTATAAATGGAATACCTGGGCACATATCCTGAGTGCTCAGCAGGACAATGAAGGGAAGAAATTGTCATTGACTGCTGTATCAATACTGACTGTGCCACGTCTCTCCCAAAAGCCAAGACAAAGCAAAACATAGACTTGGCTGGTTTTCAGCAAATGCAGGGTCATAAGTATTTGGCAATAATCAAACAATGGTCCTGCTGAGCCTCTTTCTGTAAGGACAATGCAAACATAACTCAGAGCTTTGGGTGCATGATGTAGAGTAACAGGTCACTGTGTCCTGATGTCTAAAGGCATATTGGGGCTCAGTAGCAAGATGAGGCCTTTGCATTATTCATCTATGAGAGCAGATGATTGGCAGTTTCTCCATCTTGAGACAGTCAAGTGCTAACCACTGACAAATATTTTTCCTATTAGCACCTTCTTGCTAAGCTGCTGTCATACTGGTATGAGTGCATCTTTGTGTACAATGGTGTTTCAGCCACTTGGAGGCTGCCATGCCCACCGACTTGTTGATGCCATTATTGGAATGACTGAACTTTGTGTAGTTGTTTAATGAGGTGTGCTAGTGGACTGCTAATCACATTCCACAGTGACCACATGTTCCCTTCACTACTTCACCTTCCAAGGATGACCCCATTGTTAGGGATGAAGGTTTATACTGCTTATGAGATCATTGTGAGAATGATGATCTTTCGGATGCAGAGAATTAAGGTTTTGTTGTGTCTCCTGAATTGACGCCAAAGAGAATTTCAATCATGAGTACTTGCCTTCAGCTTATTCCTCTTTAAAACTTATAGATATGAGGTTACCACAGGCACATCTGCCATGGTGTGCCTGTGCAATGGAATCCTCGTGGCTCATCTGAATCCTCACCTTGCTCAGAGTCACCCCCTTTCCAAGTAATAATAATAATGATCACTTATTGTCACAAGTAGGCTTCAATTAAGTTACTGTGAAAAGCCCCTAGTTGCCACATTCCGGCGCCTGTTCGGGGAGGCTGGTACAGAAATTGAACCCGCACCGCTGGTCTTGTTCTGCATTACAAGCCAGCTGTTTAGCCCACTGTGCTAAACCAGCCCCTAGTCCTCATAAAAGGAGATGTCTAGCTCTTCTATGTCTCCCCCTGACAACACCCCCCCCCCCCCTTTTCTCTGCCCTGCACAGCCTAGCTGCAAACTAGCTGATGTATGGCACATCTGCTGTGAGTATTGGAGAGTCCTGCTCGGCCTGTCAAAACATTAGAAACACATCTTTAAGAGGAAAATAGTCTGCTCTATTAAGTACCTTGTGGCAGAATGTGCAGCATTGTATTTCTCCTCAGATACACTGTGGCCGACAAATGGGTGTCGTTAGCCATGACTTCTGGGGGTATCTCTTATCACCGAAGGACCAACCCTCTCAACACTGAGACCCCTTAAATATCTCTTGAACCTGGGAATAACTCAAATGTAAGAGATGTGTGAGCTCCCTGGATACATAGAATCATAGAATTTACAGTGCAGAAGGAGGCCATTCGGCCCATCGAGTCTGCACCAGCTCTTGGAAAGAGCACCCTTCCCAAGTCCACACCTCCACCTTATCCTCCTAACCCAGCAATCCCACCCAACACTAAGGGCAATTTATTATGGACAACCCACCTAACCTGCAGGTCTTTGGACTGTGGGAGGAAACCGGAGCACCCTGAGGAAACCCACACACACACGGGGAGAACGTGCAGAGTCCGCACAGACAGTGACCCAAGCCGGGAATTGAACCTGGGATCCTGGAGCTGTGAAGCAATTGTGCTAACCACTATATTACCTTGCACAACCATGTTGGATCTGCTTTCTGTAATAACAAATGAGTTAAACTTTCAGAGGGTGAAATCTGTTCAGTTGATGGTGCCTGAGACCACAGCGAATCCCACAACTCTAACTGCCTGGCTGGCTTCATCATGCTGATTTGAATGTAATAGTGAAAAGGGCATCAGTCACTTCCCTGTTCCATTTGTTTTTCACTGACTGTGAGATTCCGCAAAGGTCCCAGGTAGGGCCCTGGAAGAATGCTGGCAAAATGCTCAGTGCGACAGTTACTTCAGAGCAACTGGCATTGGATGCCCTACAGATGTCCTACTGGGCGGCACGGTAGCACAGTGGTTAGCATTGTTGCTTCACAGTACCAGGGTCCCAGGTTCGATTCCCGATTGGGTCACTGTCTGTGCAGTGTTTGCACGTTCTCTCCGTGTCTGCTTCAGTTTCCTCTGGGTGGTCCTGTTTCCTCCCACAAGTTCCGAAAGACGTGCTGTTAGGTGAATTGGACATTCTGAATCCTCCCTCTGTGTACCCGAACAAGTGCTGGAATGTGGCGGCTAGTGGATTTTCACAGTAAATTCATTGCAATGTTAATGTCAGCTTACTTGTGACAATAATTAAGATTCACGTGGCGAGTTCCTCGAGGAGAATGTGGTAAATGTCAGCTGTCACATCCCGAGACAAGCATAGGCATCTGCAGCACTGTGTTGACTCACCTCTTCTGTAAACCCTTCTTCGCACCAAACATCTATGTGGGTTTGGCCCTTCCTTGGCAACATTTGGGACTTCCTTTGGCCCCGCTGACTTTTGATCCTCGGGGCAATAGTCTCCCCTGAGCTGTGCCAATTGATGATGAGCCCTTCTTCTTGTCATTCGAATCCTAGCTATGAATAAGGCACTTTTGCCTACAGCATGCAATTCTTCATTCTTACTTGGATCTGTCAATGAATACAATTGAGAAATCAATGGTAATTCCCCTTGCCTAGGATCAAGGCACAAACCCAGTCTTCTAGCCCTTGACTTGGCATCTGAATGTGAGCATCCTGAAGATTGACAGATGACTAAAAATTTCCCTCAGCCTTCGTCAAGGGGATGTCATGTCTGACAAATCTGTTAGAGTTCTTTTAGGAGGTAACAAGGAAGTTAGACAAAGGAGAACCAGTGGACGTAATTTATGTGGATTTCTAGAAGGCCTTTGATAAGGTGTCGCATAGGAGACTGTTAAATAAGTTAAGAGCCCATGGTGTTAAGGGTAAGATCCTAGTATGGATAGAGGATTAGCTGACTGCAGAAGGCGATGAGTGGGGATAAAGGGGTCTTTTTCAGGATTGCAGCCGGTGACGAGTGTTAGTGTACAGCGGAGGGTGCAGGTGAATGCAGCGGTGTATCTTCATCAGATGGTTGTTCTGCATCCTCAGCTGAGCTGGAGTGGAGTCTTTGGTTGAGGTGCATGTTGGAGGACAAACTTCACCTTTTTGTGTTGGTAGCTGGAATAGAGGAAAGAAACAATCAGTTATTGACTCGGCAAGCTCCTGCATTATAGATCACGCTTCAACCAATCCAATTCACCCCACGTGATATCATGAAACGGCTGATATCTGCATACTGCAAAAGCTATGGGCCATGATATTATTCTGACAATAGTACTGAAGACTTGTGCTCCTGAACTTGGCGCATCGCGATCCAAACTGCTCTAGTACAGCTACAACACTGGCATCTACCTGGCAATTTGTAAAATTGCTCAGGTATATCCTGTACACAAAGAACAGGACAAATCCGACCCAACCAATTACCACTCTATCAGTCTACACTGGATCATCAGTAAAGTGATAGAAGGAGTCATCAACAATGCTATCAAGCAGCACTTATTTAGCCATAACCTGCTCACTGGCGCTCAGTTTGGGTTCTGCTGGGGTCACACAGCTCCTGACCACATTACAGTCTTGTTTCAAACTGCCTGTGTGGAGTTTGTACGTTTCCTCCGTGTCTGCATCTGTGTCGTCCAGGTGCTCGGTTTCCTCACACAGTCCAAAGATGTGCACATTTGGTGGATTGGTCATGCTAAATTGCCCTTTAATGTCCAGGAGAGTAAGTGCAAGTTCAGTTATGGGGATAGGGCGACATGGACGGGGGAGTGGGCATGGGTAGTGCTCATTCAAAGGATCGGCGCAGACTCAATGGGTCAAATGACCTCATTCTGCACTGTAGGGATTCTTTGGACAAAAGAGCTGAACTCCAGCGGTGTGTTGCGAGTGATTGCCATTGACATAAATGTAGCATTTGATCAAGAATGGAGCCCTCGCAAAACTGGAGTCAGTGAGAATCAGGGGAAAACTCTCCACTGGTTGGAGTCATACCTGGCACAGAGGAAGATGGTTGTGGTGGTTGGAGGTCAGTCATCTCAGTCCAGGGATATGACTACAGGAGTTCTTCAGGGTATTGTCCTAGGCCCAACCGTCTTCAGCTGCTTCATCAATGACCTTCCTTCCAACATAAGTGTTATAACCTGCCTGCTTACCACTGTCTGGGGACTATTGGCCATCCCACAATCCTTAGGGAGTAGGAGCTTCAACAATGAGGGGGGCGGAGAAATAGAACATAGAACAGTACAGCACAGAACAGGCCCTTCGGCCCTCAATGTTGTGCCGAGCCATGATCACCCTACTCAACCCACGTATCCACCCCACACCCGTAACCCAACAACCCCCCCTTAACCTTACTTTTATTAGGACACTACGGGCAATTTAGCATGGCCAATCCACCTAACCCGCACATCTTTGGACTGTGGGAGGAAACCGGAGCACCCGGAGGAAACCCACGCACACACGGGGAGGACATGCAGACTCCACACAGACAGTGACCCAGCCGGGAATCGAACCTGGGACCCTGGAGCTGTGAAGCATTTATGCTAACCACCATGCTACCCTGCTGCCCCTGTTGGACACTTATGTTGGAAGGAAGGTCATTGATGAAGCAGCTGAAGACGGTTGGGTCTAGGACAAATCATTAGACTCCCTGCATAAATAGAGCTGGCCAATTTGGAATCAGCTAGAGGGAAGTGAGCAGGAAGGGAGTTACTGGTGCTGTTGTATGAATATATGTTGTTGTAAATAAATGTTATTTCTTTCTATCCTACAACTCGTGCTGGATTCTTCGTGGCCGTCAAAAATTGGCGACAAGGGTTAAAGTGAATAGCTGTCTACGCTGCTGAAGCCACCTCCTTGGATTTTTGTTGGATACAGGTTGGAAGTTGTTTTCTATTACACCATGCCTCTGTATGGATGGTTGGATGTTTTTGATGCTGCACTGGAAAGCTGGAACCAGTGCGCACAACGGATGCGTTACTATTTCCGGGCAAACAACATCACCGAAAATAAGCGCCAGGTGGTCATTTTGCTCACCACCTGCGGCCCACATACGTTTGAGGTGATTAGGAGCCTTACGTACCCAGCTGTGCCAGACACCAAGATGTTTGATGAACTTGTAACCTTAGTGGGGCAACATTTTAACCCAATCCCACCCACGATAGTCCAGCATTCCTGGTTTAATACCGCTGAGAGGACCCCAGGGGAATCCCTTGCAGAGTTTCTATCCAGGTTACGCACTAATGTGGAGTACTGTGACTATGGTGAGACCTTGTCAGAAATGTTACGCGACCGTTTGGTTTGCAGTATTAACAATGCGGCCCCCACCTAAAAAAAGCTGTGAGCTGAGCCAACATTGACTTTTCAACAGTCCATCCAAATAGTATTGTCCCGAGAGAGCGCAGAATGGGGAATGCAGGAGTTACAGGGAATGGAGGTGTATGCCTTGGGGCGCAGCCGCTTCTGTCCAAAAGCGTCTCCCCGCACCCCTGCAGTACCTTGGGCGGGGCAATGTCCGGATTGACGCCAGTGGCCGCCGGACGTTCCTCCCCGAAGGGAGCCTTCTCCAGAACCAATGGATGAGGAGCCATGTCCGTGTCAGACTTGTGGGCGCCGACCCCGTCGCAGACGCCGTTCCTGGGGGTGCCAGAGGCGCAGTGGTTCCAACAGAAACTGGGACCAGCCCAGGGGCCGTACCTTCCATTTGGATGAACCTGCGGCGACTACTCCCTAGGACGTGGAGATGGAGGACGACTGTCTGCAGCTGCATTGTGTGGCTGCTCCCTGTGTGGCCCCCATTAAGATGACAGTACGGGTCAATGGTCACCCGCTTGAGATGGAGTTGGACACTGGCGCAGTGGTCTATGTGAACGCCCAGAGGATTTTCGACCGCATCAAGCATGGTATACAGACCCTTACATTAACTGACACATAGGCCAGGTTGGCCACCTACACGGGGGAATCATTGGACATTGCAGGAACTACGATGACTCCTGTTATTTGTGGACGCCAGGAGGGGCATTTCCCACTTACCATGGTGCACAGCCACGGGCCCAGCCTGTTCGGTAGTGGACTGGTTGCGCCATTTGCGACTGCAGTGGCAGCACATCCTCCAAACAGGTTCTGGAGGGTTGATGTAGGTACTAGGATGGTACCCAGATGTATTCCAGCCTGGTTTGGGGAAAATAAAAGGGGCCGTAGCCCATATCCAAGTCGAACAAGGAGCCATGCCGTGCTATTTCCGGGTGCGCCCACCTTACGCCTTGCTCGAGAAGGTAGAAGGGTAGCTCACTCGTTTGGAGACTTTGGGTATCATCAGGCCCGTCTGTTTCACTGACTGGGCAGCACCAATTGTACCTGTAATGAAGCCAGATGCCACAGTTCGCTTGTGCGGCGACTATAAACTTAGTGAATACGGCTTCCCAGCTCGATCGATATCCAATGCCTCGCATAGAAGATCTCTACGCGAAGCTTGCAGATGGACTGTTGTTCACGAAATTAGATATGAGTCATGCCTACCTACAGTTGGAGCTGGACCCTGCCTCCCGGCCATATGTAACTATTAATACACGCCGGGGCCTGCATGAATATGCACGGTTGCCCTTTGGGGTATCTTCTGCCTGCGCTATTTTTCAACGCGTCATGGAGGGCATCTTGAGAGGTTTATAGCGTGTCGCTGTCTACTTAGACAACATTTTGATCACATGGAGTCGGAGCAGGAACATTTGGAAAATTTGGAGGCTGTTCTGAGACGCTTTTCAGAGGCTGGTGTCCGTTTATGTTGTACAAAGTACATCTTTCAGGCGAAAAAAATAGTCTACCTGCGTTATCGGGTGGACCGCGAAGATTTGTACCCTGTCGCAGAGAAGGTGCGCGCAATTCAACAGGCCCCTGTCTCGACTGACACTTCACATCTTCGTTCTTTTCGCGACCTCGTAAACTATTGCGGGAAGTTCCTCCCAATCTGGCAACTACCCTGGCCCCGTTGCACCTTCTGCTAAAGAAGAATCACACCTGGGTTTGGGGTCAGCTGCAAGAAACCGCTTTCCGGCGGGTAAAACAATAATTGTCGTCGTCTGGGTTACTAACCCACTATGATCCTGGAAAGCCTTTGCTCGTCACATGTGATGCATCCCCGTATGGTATTGGGGCCGTCCTGTCCCACAAGATGGAGAGCGGGGCCGAGCGGCTGATAGCTTTTGCCTCCTGCACATTGACTGCAGCGGAAAAGAAGTACGCGCAGATTGAGAAGGAGGGCATGGCGGTGGTCTTTGCGGTGAAACACTTCCAGCAGTATGTGTATGGCCGCCACTTCCCGATCATGACTCTGCTGGGACTTTTCCGAGAGCCAATACAGCCCATTGCTTATGCGCGGATCCAGCACTGGGCTTTGTTGCTCGCTGCCTACGAGTATTCTCTGGAGCACAAACCAGGAACCCAGATAGCAAATGCTGACGCACTGAGCCGATTGCCTTTATCGACCGGCCCTATGTCGACTCCCACGATCGGTGAGGTGGTTGCAACCCTAAATTTTATGGACACCTTGTCTGTCACGGCAACACAGATCCGTGAGTGGACTCAGACGGAGCCAGTCCTGTCAAAGGTTCGGCACATAGTCCTGTATGGTGGGCAGCATAGACAGCTCCCAGGCGAGTTGCGGGCATTTTCCTCCAAGCTGTCAGAATTTAGCGTGGAAGACAGTATCCTCTTGTGGGGGGATGCAGGTGATTGTCCCGGAAAAAGGACAGGAGCTGATACTAAGGGACGTGCACAATGGGCATCCGGGTGTGACCAAAATGAAAATATTGGCCCAGAGTTATGTCTGGTGACCAGGCCTCGACACCGACATTGAGAAGGTGGCCCAAAACTGCTCCATTTGCCAGGAGCATCAGAAGCTTCCACCGGCCGCGCCCCAACATCACTGGGAATGGCCAGGGTGGTCTTGGGCGTGCTTGCATGCGGATTTCGCCGGCCCTTTTCGATGATCCATGTCCTTTCTATTAATCGATGCCCAGTATAAATGGTTAGAGGTGGATAAGATGGCAGGCACAACGTCCTGCACAACAATCGAGAAGATGCGTTTGTCTTTCAGTACGCATGGCCTCCCCGAGGTGCTGGTCATGGGCAACGGCACTCCGTTCACAAGTGAGGAGTTTGCGAGGTTCATGAAGATGAACGGCATACGCCATATCTGCACCGCTCCATACCACCCAGCTTCAAATGGGTTGGTGGAGTGCGCAATGCAGGGATTCAAACGGGCCTAAAGAAGCAGCCTTCCGGGTCGATGGAAACGAGATTGGCTCGTTTTTTGTTTTTATACAGGACCACTCCACATGCGGTGACTGGGGTAGCTCCCATGGAACTCCTAATGGGTCGGAGACTTCACACCCACCTTAGCATGATTTTCCCGGACATTGGCGCAAAATTGCACCGCACTCAAGAACGGCAGGGACATAGCCTATCTCGGCATCGGTCGATTCGGCAGTTTGCGCCCCGTGGCCCATGTTCGTTCGAAATTTTGCTGGGGGTGCACAGTGGGTCCCTGGCGTTATCTTTAGCCGAACGGGCCTATCTCTTACCAGGTGCAAGCCCAGGGTTGTCTCCAGCGCAAGCATGTAGACCACGTTCGGTCCAGAAGACCATTTCTTCCAAAGAGTCCCTGCCCCCGGAGTTCATTTCTACAGTCACAGAGACCAGACACAATGGAGAGTATTCCTCACAATCTGGTGCCGCAGTCAACGTCTGCGCAGTTCGTTGCAGAACCGCGTAGATATAGAGACGGCGAGATGACGAAGGCAGCGGTCTCCGACACCGAGATGGAGACACAGGATGTACAACTGTTATGCCGTTCATCACGGAAGCACCGCTCTCCGTCTCGTTACACGCCACCCGATCCAGCGCCTCGTGCAAATGGTGTCCAGCCTGCGGCAAAACGAGTCTGTCGCCCTCTTTTGCCAGGGTCTTCGGTGGATTCCTTGGACTTTTGCGAGGAGGGCTGTTATAACCTGCCTGCTTACCAGTAGCTGGAGAGTAATGGCAATCCCATAATCCTTAGGGAGTATGAGCTACTCCAATGAGGGGGGGGGGGCGGAGAAATCATTAGCAGACTGTGGTAGTCTGTGTAGAGGTATTTGGGTACCTAGTAATGCTGGAACACCATTGGTAGATAATGTATGCTTTCCATTGGTCGAGCCTGTATGGTAGCTCCGCCCTGCAAGGCGGGGTATAAGAGCCCGTGCCGCCCCAGCAGCTTCCTTTCTGTACCTGAGCTGCTGGGGAGAAACATCTACCTCGGAACGGCAGAAAACACACCCACAAGAGAACAGAAACTGCAGATCCTGCACTCGAGGGTGAGCCCAGAAGTCTACACCCTCATCGAGGACGCGGACGACTTCGGTACCGCGATGGAGTTGCTGAAAGGACATTACATTCGCCCTGTAAATCAGGTCTATGCCCGGCATCTACTAGTGACGAGGCGACAAATTCCTGGTGAGTCACTGGAAGAATTCTACCGTGCGCTCCTAGTGTTGGGGAGAAACTACAGCTGCTCGCAAGTTTCAGCAAACGACCACACTGAACTGTTGATTCGGGACGCTTTTGTTGCGGGTATGCTGTCCTCTCAAAGGGGTTTGCTGGAGAAAGAAACTCTAGGCCTCAAGGAGGCACGGGCCCTTGCCGGCTCCCTGGATGTGGCCCTCCCGAAATGCCCGAGCCTACGCCCCCGATTGCGTGGCAGCCCCCGGACAGCGTGGAATCCCTCTGCAGCCGACTCCGAGGCATCCCACATCCCCCCACATGCTTGCGCTGCAAGATGGCCCCGCAACCCCGGGGGGCCCCACTGCTATTTTTGCGGGCAAGCCAAACACCCCCGACAGCGCTGACCAGCCCGTTCGTCCACCTGCAAAGGATGCGGCAAAAAGGGCCACTTCGTGGCGGTATACAAAGAACAAAGAAGAACAAAGAAAATTACAGCACAGGAACAGGCCCTTCGGCCCTCCCAGCCTGCGCCGATCCAGATCCTTTATCTAAACCTGTTGCCTATTTTCCAAGGTCTACATCTCTCTGTTCCCCACCTGTTCATATATCTGTCCAGATGCATAGAACATAGAACATAGAACAGTACAGCACAGAACAGGCCCTTCGGCCCTCAATGTTGTGCCTAGCCATGATCACCATACTCAAACCCACATATCCACCCTATACCCGTAACCCAACAACCCCCCCTTAACCTTACTTTTTATTAGGATACTACGGGCAATTTAGCATGGCCAATCCACCTAACCCGCACATCTTTGGACTGTGGGAGGAAACCGGAGCACCCGGAGGAAACCCACGCACACAGGGGGAGGACGTGCAGACTCCACACAGACAGTGACCCAGCCGGGAATCGAACCTGGGACCCTGGAGCTGTGAAGCATTTATGCTAACCACCATGCTACCCTGCTGCATCTTAAATGATGCTATCGTGCCTGCCTCTACCACCTCCGCTGGCAAAGCGTTCCAGGCACCCACCACCCTCTGCGTAAAAAACTTTCCACACACATCTCCATTAAACTTTTCCCCTCTCACCTTGAAATCGTGACCCCTTGTAACTGACACCGCCACTCTTGGAAAAAGCTTGTTGCTATCCACCCTGTCCATACCTCTCATAATTTTGTAGACCTCTATCAGGTCTCCCCTCAACCTCCGTCTTTCCAATGAAAACAACCCTAATCTACTCAACCTTTCTTCATAGCTAGCACCCTCCATACCAGGCAACATCCTGGTGAACCTCCTCTGTACCCTCTCTAAAGCATCCACATCCTTCTGGTAATGTGGCGACCAGAACTGCACGCAGTATTCCAAATGTGGCCGAACCAAAGTCCGATACAACTGTAACATGACCTGCCAACTCTTGTACTCAATACCCTTCCGGTGAAGGCAAGCATGCTGTATGCCTTCTTGACCACTCTATCAACCTGCGTTGCCACCTTCAGGGTACAATGGACCTGAACTCCCAGATCTCTCGGTACATCAATTTTCTCCAGGACTCTTCCATTGACCATATAGTCTGCTCTTGAGTTAGATCTTCCAAAATGCATCACCTCGCATTTTCCTGGATTGAACTCCATCTGCCATTTCTCTGCCCAACTCTCCAATCTATCTATATTTTGCTGTATTCTCTGACAGTCCTCCTCGCTATCTGCAACTCCACCAATCTTAGTATAATCTGCAAACTTGCTCATCAGACCACTTATACCTTCGTCCAGATCATTTATGTATATCACAAACAACAGTGGTCCGAGCACGGATCCCTGTGGAACACCACTAATCACCTTTCTCCATTTTGAGATACTCCCTTCCATCACTACTCTCTGTCTCCTGTTGCCCAGCCAGTTCTTTATCCATCTAGCTCGTACACCCTGAACCCCATATGACTTCAGTTTTTCCATCAACCTGCCATGGGAAACTTTATCAAATGCTTTACTGAAGTCCATGTATATGACATCTACAGCCCTTCCCTCACCAACTAACTTCGTCACTTCCTCAAAGAATTCTATTAGGTTTGTAAGACATGACCTTCCCTGCACAAAACCATGCTGCCTATCACTGATAAGTCTATTTTCTTCCAAATGTGAATAGATCCTATCCCTCAGTACCTTCTCCAACAGTTTGCCTACCACTGACGTCAAGCTCACAGGTCTATAATTCCCTGGATTATCCCTGCTACCCTTCTTAAACAAAGAGACAACATTAGCAATTCTCCAGTCCTCTGGTACCTCACACATGCTCAAGGATGCTGCAAAGATATCTGTTAAGGCCCCAGTTATTTCGTCCCTCGCTTCCCTCAGAAACCTGGGATAGATCCCATCCGGTCCTGGGGACTTGTCCACCTTAATGCCTTATAGAATACCCAAAACCTCCCCCTTCCTTCTGCCGACATGACCTAGAGTATTTAAACATCCATCCCTAGCCTCAACATCCATCATGTCCCTCTCCTTGGTGAATACCAATGCAAAGTACTCATTAAGAAGCTCACTCATTTCCTCTGACTCCACGCATAAATTCCCTCTTTTGTCTTTGAGTGGGCCAATCCTTTCTCTAGTTACCCTCTTGCTCCTTATATACAAATAAAAGGCTTTGGGATTTTCCTTAACCCTGTTAGCCAAAGATATTTCATGACCCCTTTTAGCCCTCTTTATTGCGCGTTTGAGATTTGTCCTACTTTCCCGCTATTCCTCCAAAGCTTCATCAGTTTTGAGTCGCCTCGATCTTATGTATGCTTCATTTTTCATCTTAGCTAGTCTCACAATTCCACCCGTCATCCATGGTTCCCTTATCTTGCCATTTCTATCCCTCATTTTCACAGGGATATGTCTGTCCTGCACTCTAATCAACCTTTCGTTAAAAGACTCCCACATTTCAAATGTGGATTTACCCTTAAACACCTGCTCCCAATCCACATTCCCTAGCTCTTGCTGAATTTTGTTACACTCTGCATTTCCCCAATTTAGCGCTCTTCCTTTAGGACCACTCTCGTCTTTGTCCATGAGTATTCTAAAACTTATGGAATTGTGATCGCTATTCCCAAAGTAATCGCCGACTGAAACGTCAACCAACTGGCCGGGATCATTCCCCAATACCAGGTCCAGTATGGCCCCTTCCCGAGTTGGACTATTTACATACTGCTCTAAAAAACTCCCCTGGATGCTCGTTACAAATTCTGCTCCATCTACGCCTCCAACACTACATGGGTCCCATTCAATGTTGGGGAAGTTAAAATCTCCCATCACTACCACCCTATTGCTCCTACATTGTTCTCTAATCTGTCTACATATTTGTACCTCTAGTTCACGCTCGCTTTTGGGAGGCCTATAGTAAAGTCCCAACAATGTTACTGCACCCTTCCTATTTCTTAGCTCTATCCATTTTGCCTCAGTGCTCGAATCCTCCATCGTGCCCTCCTTAATCACAGCTATGATATCATCTCTGACCAGTAATGCAACTCCTCCACCCCTTTTACCTCCCTCTCTAACGCTCCTGAAGTATCTATACCCTGGGATATTTAGTTACCAGTCTTGCCCATCCCTCAACCAAGTCTCAGTAATACCAATAACATCATATTCCCAGGTACTAATCCAAGCCATAAATTCATCTGCCTTAACTGCTACACTTCTCGCATTAAAACAAATGCACCTCAGACCACCTGTCCCTTTGCGATCATCATCTCTTCCGTGTCTACTCTTCCCCTTAGTCACATTGGGTTTATTATCCAGTACCTTACTGGCTTTAGTTGCTGCTTCTTTACTGACCTCTAACTTCCTAATCTGGTTCCCATTCCTCTGCCACATTAGTTTAAACCTCCCCAACAGTGTTAGCAAAAGCATCCCCGAGGACATTGGTTCCAGTCCTGCCCAGGTGTAGACCATCTGATTTGTAATAGTCCCACCACCCCCAGAACCGGTTCCATAGAACATAGAACAGTACAGCACAGAACAGGCCCTTCGGCCCTCGATGTTGTGCCGAGCAATGATCACCCTACTTAAACCCACGTAACCCGTATACCCGTAACCCAACAATCCCCCCATTAACCTTACACTACGGTCAATTTAGCATGGCCAATCCACCTAACCCGCACATCTTTGGACTGTGGGAGGAAACCGGAGCACCCGGAGGAAACCCACGCACACACGGGGAGGACGTGCAGGCTCCACACAGACAGTGACCCAGCCGGGAATCGAACCTGGGACCCTGGAGCTGTGAAGCATTGATGCTAACCACCATGCTACCGTGAGGCCCCAATGTCCCAAAAATCTGAACCCCTCCCTCCTGCACCATCTCTCAAGCCACGTATTCATTCTGACTTTTCTTAAGTTTCTACTCTGACTGTTTCGTGGCACTGGTAGCAATCCTGAGATTACTACCTTTGAGGTCCTACTTTTTAACTTATCTCCTAACTCCCTAAATTCTGATTGTAGGACCTCATCCCGTTTTTTATCTATATCGTTGTTGCCTATATGCACCATGACAACTGGCTGTTCACCCTTCAGTATGTCCTGCAGCCGATCTGAGACATCCCTGACCCGTGCACCCGGGAGGCAACATACCATTCGGGAGTCTCGTTTTCGACCACAGAAATGCCTGGCTACTCCCCTTACGATTGAATCCCCTATGACTATTGCCCTGCCAGTCTTTTTCCCGCCCTTCTGTGGAGCAGAGCCAGCATCGGTGCCATGAGACTGGCTACTACTGCCTTCACCTGGTGAGTTATCTCCCCAACAGTATCCAAAACGGTATACCTGTTTTGGAGGGAGATGACCGCAGGGGACACCTGCACTGCCTTCCTGCTCTTTCTCTGCCTTTTGGTCACCCATTCCCTGTCTCCCTCATCAATCCTAATCTGCGGTGCGACCAACTCACTGAACGTGCTATCCACGACCTCCTCAGCATCGCGGATGATCCAAAGTGAGTCCATCCGCAGCTCCAGAGCCGTCATGCGGTCTAACAGGAGCTGCAGGTGGACACACTTCCTGCACATGAAGGAGTCAGGGGCATCGGCCGCGTCCCTGAACTCCCACATTGAGCACGATGAGCATAACACGGGTCTGGGATCTCCTGCCATTTTTACCCTTTACCTTAACTGTCTACAAATACAATATCAAATAATTAATAAGTGAAAGGAATACAGATTTTACTTACCAATCACAATACTCACCAACACACAAAGAGTCAAATTTCTCCCATCTACTGCTAATTGGAGCACTTTCCTTACCACCCAATCAGATCACTGCTTTGCTGTGATGTCACCCTTCAAGGTTAGTTTTTAAAGAGATAAACTTAACTTCCCGACAACCACGGTTGTTTTTTTTTGGTTAGAGGAGGGGTAGGAGGGGAAACACTGAGGAAGTGTTTCGGGTTTAACTGTCACTTGACAACAGCCCCTTCACAAACCACCCCAGGTCCGGGCAGTCGCTGCGGTCTCCGGAAGCGAATGTGGACTGCCACTACAACCCTCTCCACGGGCCCCGTGCGGCCAGCGAGCACCGCCATCGTCCTCCTCCAGGGCTACGTGTGGCCTCCGGGCGCCACCATCTTGTGCACCCACAGCCCTGTGCAACCAGTGGGCGCTGCCATCTTGGATGGACTCCCAGGACCTCGGTGCAGATGACCACACACCGCCCGACGAGAACACCCAGCTGCTGCCACGATTAGCCTCGGTGACTCTGGACCAGTCTCGGCCTCGAAAACTCTCAACTGCTACAACAACGGTGCTAATCAACGGACACGAGACATCCTGCTTAATCAACTCTGGGAGCACGGAGAGCTTCATACACCCCGACACGGTGAGGCGCTGTTCTCTCCCCGTCTATCCTGTTAATCAAAAAATCTCCCTGGCCTCCGGTTCCCACTCAGTAGAGATAAAGGGGTTCTGTGTAGCAAACCTCACAGTCCAGGGAAGGGTGTTCAAAAATTACCGGCTCTACGTCCTTCCCCACCTCTGCGCGGCCACACTCCGAGGGTTAGACTTCCAGTTCAACCTGCAAAGTCTAACTTTCAAATTCGGCGGCTCTATACCCCCTCTCACTGTCTGCAGCCTCGCGACCCTCAAGGTCGATCCGCCTTCCCTGTTTGCGAACCTCACCCTGGATTGCAAACCCATCGCCACCAGGAGCAGATGGTACAGTGTCCAGGACCGGATCTTTATTAGGTCAGAGGTCCAACGGTTACTGAGGGAAGGTATCATTGAGGCTAGCAACAGCCCCTGGAGAGCTCAAGTAGAGGTGGTAAAGACCGGGGAGAAGCATAGGATAGTCATCGACTACAGTCAGACCATCAACAGGTTTACGCAGCTGGACGCGTACCCTCTCCCCCGACTATCCGACCTGGTAAACAGGATCGCGCAATAGGTCTTCTCCACGGTGGACCTTAAGTCCGCCTACCAGTAGCTCCCCATCCGCATTAGTGTCTGCAAGTACACTGCCTTTGAGGCAGATGGGCAGCTCTACCACTTTTTAAGGGTTCCCTTCGGTGTCACTAACGGGATCTCGGTCTTCCAGCGAGAGATGGACCGAATGGTTGACCGATACGGTTTACGGGCAACATTCCCGGATCTCAATAATGTCACCATCTGCGGCAATGACCAGCAGGACCACGACACTAACCTCCGAAAATTCCTCCCAGACCGCAAAAATCCTTAACCTTACGTATAACAAGGATAAATGTGTGTTTAGTACCGACAGCCTAGCCATCCTCGGCTACGTAGTGCGAAATGGAGTTATAGGCACCGACCCTGAACGCATGCGCCCCCTTATGGAGTTTCCCCTCCCTCACTGCTCCAAGGCCCTGAAGCGCTGCCTTGGTTTTTTTTCTTACTACGCCCAGTGGGTCCCCAACTATGCAGACAAGGCCCATCCTCTGATCCAATCCACAGGTTTTCCCGTCGATAGAGGCCCACCAGGCCTTCAGCCGCATCAAAGCAGACATTGCAAAGGCCACGATGAACGCCATCGACGAGTCCCTCCCCTTCCAGGTCCACAGCCACGCGTCTGACGTAGCTCTGGAGGCCACCCTTAACCAACGGGCAGACCCATGGCCCCCTTCTCCCGTACCCTCCATGCTTCCGAAATCCGCCACTCCTCAGTCGAAAAGGAGGCCCAGGCCATAGTAGAAGCTGTGCGATATTGGAGGCATTACCTGGCCGGCACGAGATTCACTCTGCTCACTGACCAACGGTCGGTCGCCTTCATGTTCGATAATGCACAGCGGGGCAAGATAAAAAACGATAAGATCTTGCGGTGGAGGATCGAACTCTCCACCTATAACTACGAGATCTTGTATCGTCCCGGGAAGCTAAATGAGCCTCCTGATGCCCTGTCCCGCGGCACATGTGCCAATGCACAAGTGGACCGCCTCCGAGCCCTCCACGAGAACCTCTGCCACCCAGGGGTCACTCGCTTCTTCCATTTTTTCAAGACCCGCAACCTGCCCTACTCCATCGAGGAGGTCAGGACAGCCACCAGGAATTGCCAAATCTGCGCGGAGTGCAAGCCGCACCTCTACCGGCCAGAGAAAGTGCACCTGATAAAGGTTTCCCGTCCCTTTGAACGCCTCAACATGGACTTCAAAGGTCCCCTCCCCTCCACCGGCCACAACACGTACTTCCTGAACGTGATTGACGAGTACTCCCGATTCCCATTCGCCATCCCCTGCCCCGACATGACCGCAACCACTGTCACAAAGCCCTCCATAGCATCTTTACACTGTTCGGGTTCCCCGCTTACATACATAGTGATAGGGGGTCCTCCTTTATGAGCGACGAACTGCTCCAATTCTCGCTCAGCAAGGGCATTGCCTCGAGCAGGACGACCAGTTACAACCCCTGGGGTAACGGACAGATAGATAGGGAGAACGGAACGGTCTTGAAGACTGTCCTACTGGCCCTACGGTCCAGAAATCTCCCAGTCTCCTGCTGGCAGCAAGTCCTCCCGGATGCCCTCCACTCAATCCAGTCACTGCTCTGCACCACTACCTACTGAACATCTCACGAACGTCTTCTTGTCTTCCCCAGATGGTCCTCCTCTGGGACATCGCTCCCAACCTGGCTGGCAGCTCCCGGACCCATCCTGCTCCGAAAACACGTGCGGGCGCACAAGTCGGACCTGTTGGTCGAGAGCGTCCATTTTCTCCACGCTAACCCCCAGTACGCCAGGGCGTACCCCGACGGCCGACAAGACACGGTCTCCCTACGAGACCTGGCGCCGCCGGATCACCGCGCACACCCCCACCACCAGTCCCACCCTCCATCCCACCGGTGCACCTTACAGCCGCCCCCTTCCCAGGAGGATCGGTTCTTCCGCCGGCCCCGTCTAGGCCCCCCCGTCCACCGACGCACCCCGCAGACGCTCCCTTCCTAGGTCAATCAGCTTCCCCACCAGCGCCGTCTAGGGATGTTGAAGCTGCCACAGAGATCGAAACCACGCTTTCGGAGTCACAGACGCCCGAACCTTCACCGGCATCACAACTGAAGCTTCGACGATCACAGAGTGCCCCCGATCGAATGATTGCTTCATTTTAACGTGTATATAGTTAATTGTAAAATTGTAAATAGTTACGATAATAAGGCATATTCGCTGTACGTCGCTGTGTGATGGAAAATATTATGGTACCTCTATAATCATAACTTCTACCACGTTACCACAGTCCATCGCTGTGTGATGGAAAATATTATGGTACCTCCATAATCATAACTTCTACCACGTTACCATGTTGTAATACCAAGCCACCACCCCAACAGGGGGTGAATGTGGTAGTCTGTGTAGAGGTATTAAGGTACCTAGTAATGCTGGAACACCATTGGTAGATAATGTATGCTTTCCATTGGTCGAGCCTGTATGGTAGCTCCGCTCTGCAAGGCGGGGTATAAGAGCGTGTGCTGCCCTAGCAGCTTCCTTTCTGTACCCGAGCTGCTGGTGGGGAAACATCTAGCTTATTAAAGCCTTCAGTTGGACTACAACCTCGCTTTAGTAGTCATTGATCGTGCATCACAGACTCCCTGCATAAATAGAGCCAGCCCGTTTGGAACCAGCTAGAGAGTAGTGAGCAAGGGATTTACTGCTGCTGATATATATATATATCCTGCAACTCGTGCTGGATTCTTCGTGGCCCTCACAAATAAGGTAAGAAGTGGGGATATTTGCTGAAAGACTGATTGCCCATCCACTCTATCCACGCCCCTCATAATCCTGTGGACCTCTATCAAGTCACCCCTCAACCTTTGTCTTTCCAATGAAAATAGTCTGTGTCTATTCAGCATCTCCGCATAGCTAACACCCTGCAGACCAGACAAAATCTACTACAAAAGAGAATCAAACCATTGCCCCTTGTCACTCAGTGGCATTACCATCACTGACTCCCCCACCATCAACATCCTGGAGGTTACCATTGACCAGAAACTCAACTGGTCTAGCTATATAAATACTGTGGCTACAAGAGCAGGTCGGAGGCGAGGAATTCTGTGGTGAATAACTCACCTCCTGACCCCCCCATAGCCTGTCCACCATCTAGAAGGCACAAGTCAGGAGTGTGATGGAATACTCTCCCCTTGCCTGGATGAGTGCAGAGCCAACAATACTCAAGAAGCTCGACACCATCCAGTACAAAGCAACCCATATGATTGGCACCCTTTCCCTGCCCCACCAATGCACAGCGGCAGCCATGTGTACCATCTATGAGATGCACTGCAGGAACTCACCAAGGTTCCATTAACAACACCTTCCAAATCCATGACTGCAACCATCTAGAAGGACCATCTAGCAGCAGATACATGGGAACCCTACCACCTAGAAGTTCCCCTCCAAGTCATTCACCGCCCGTACTTGGAAATATATCTCCGTTCCTTCACCCTCGCTCTCTCAAAATTCTGAAACTACATCCCTAACAGCACAGTGGGCGTACCTACACGACGTGACTGCAGTGGTTCAAGAAGGCAGCTCACCACCACCACCTTCTGAAGGGAACTAGGGATCTGCTGGCCCAGTCAGCGAAACCTACATCCTGTAAAAATGAATTTAATAAACTCACTGCCAGTGACTGGGACATGGGGATGAAAGGCTGCAGCCCCGTTCGGAGTTGTTTTTGATTCAATTTTTCAGGAAAAAAAACCTTAATTGAGGCCCTACTTGCCTGTTCAGTGGACGTAAAGGACTCTTGACACTGTTTTAAGAAGAGCTAGAGTGCCTTGATTTCTAATTTTCAGAACTCATTCCTCTGATCAGTTTTTCCACAACGTCTTACTGGTCGTAATTTTCTCATGATAAATAGTTGCTTGGCAACACAGAACCCAAGCTGAAAAAAGAAAAATGCTATCGGAGCATTTTGTCTTGCACTCATTGTGCAGAATCACAAGAATATCAAATTTCAGAGTGAACAACAAACTTACACTTCATGGGGAAAAAGTGCTCATTGGTTTGCAAGCGTACTCGATTGGATGATGGATGATGTATCAGGAAATAGTTATCTCCCAAGATTTTGTTTAAATTCAACACAAGTATTGCCCACTAACAGGATGCTGCTGTCAAGCTAAAACATTTCTCTTCCTCCCGTACAAATGAGTAATATGGTATATGAATTTGCCAGTGTGATGCCAGATGTGTAGGCTGTACGTCCCAATGACTGGTAGATCGTGTCAAACATCATGTCCCCTTGGCGGTAGGCCACCTGTACTCAACCAGCAGGTGCTTGCAAGATAGGAACATGTGTCTAAAATGAGCTGTGTTTCCACAATTGGGACAACACTTGCTGAATAACTTCAAATGTGCTAATAATTACACGAACCTGGGAGTCCTTGTTCAAGATTGTCTTAAGGTTAATGTGCAGGTTCAGTCGGCAGTTAGGAAGGCAAATGCAATGTTAGCATTCGTGTCGAGAGGGCTAGAATACAAGACCAGGGATGTACTTCTGAGGTTATATTGTGACCCCAAGGCTGCATTAGAACTAGGTCCCACCGAGGTGTGTGTCTTTGCACTGGTGAAGGCTGAATGAGCACAATGGTGTGTCTTCTGTTGTGGTGTCCTCTGGCTCCTCATCTGAGGTGCTGTTGGGACTCCAACTGATGACTTGGATTGTGGATGCCTTCGGGAGCTTTCCAGAGGTGCCTATAATAGAAAGGAGAGTTCATTAGTATGGTTGACTCTAAAACAAGATAAAGCACTCACAGTGTGGTGGTCTAATGGTGCAGAATCCTCATTGCTGGCTCAAGCGCCATTGATGTGCTCTCTGGCCAGCTCTATGGCGTAGTTTTAAAACTCTGTGAGCAGCCTGATGTTGAGCACTGCCATTGGTCTGGGACCTCTCCTTTTTATTGTGTGCTTGGCCTGCCAGAAGACAGAGGGAGAGAGTGTGAGCAAGATGCATGGCATGTGTGGGTGGTGAGTGGAGCCATGGACGGAATGAGCGTGTAATCTCCAGAGATGATGAGGCCAGATTGAGATGTGAGGGTGTGTATGAGAGTGAGTGGTGATGTCCCTTGTGAGAGCAATGCTAGTGAAAGTATGATGGTTTTGAGAGAGTGTGAGTTGAGAGTGAAGAGATGATTGGCTTACTCTGATGGAACTGATGATATCATTCATCCTCTTCCTGCACTGTGTGGCTGACCACCTTTGCCTAGTGCTGGCACTGACCACCACTGTCACCACCTCTTAAGGTGGAATGGTGACCTTGCTGGACCTCCTGCAGCCAGAATTGGGGTGGAGTAAATCGTGGCTGGTCTCAACTGCATATAACAGGCACTGCCATGAGGCATCACTGAATTCTGGAGCAATAGGTTTCTTTCTTTTGAGAACTATGTCTTTCGTGGAGCAGTCCTGGGCTGCAGACATGAATAAAGCTCTGCAGAGATGCCATTTGAATATGGCACCCAGATGAGGAAGCACTGAGCTGATGGCAGGGCGGGCGAATCAGAGACTGCCTGCCAGTCATCTGGTGTGACACCTGCACTCATGATTAATGAGGGGAGGAGCAGACGTTACAGTGCGAAAACCCGGCATTGTGATCAATGAGGAAAAGGCTGTGTTTCACACCCTCTCACAGTGCAATGGGAGGAAATCCCACCCTGGAGAGGGTAGAAAGTTATATTCCACAAGGATCAATGCTAGGGTTATATTTATTCATTATTTATATTAATGATTTGGATTTAGGATCAAACTTTACATGAACAGGCAATGCTATTTGTTTGCTGCTGATTTGAATATCAGCTCAAGGACAATCGATTACTTGGAATGTTTGTTTAGCTGGGTGCAGTTGCCAGCTCTCGTGAATTATGGAGATAGCCCATAAAACTTACTGTCTGGAACCAAAGTGGCAATTGGAATAAAATTCTAACAACTGGGGTCACAAGTGGTTCTTGGAATCATTCTCACTGAAATAAGCATGCCAGACTAATTGAAATTGCCTCCATCTTGGAGAAATAGTTATTCATGACAGATGTTATCTGGTGTGACCTGTTTTAATCTCCTAACATGTTGATTCCAAAGTTCCTCAAACCATAATGCTGGTGTACTCTCTGCTATTGACGTCCACCAGGATCATTTGCATGGAGCAGATGGTCATGGTTCCAATGCCTCCCTGTCCATGACTGCTAGGATTTCTAGCCTTGAGGGTTTCCCAATCTCACCCACCACCCTATCCCAGCCTTAAACCTTCTTTGTCCCGGAAACAATAGGTTCAAAAGTTAGTTTTAAAAATTCTTCTTGGTTTGTCTGGGCCTTACCATAAGGCTTCTTTTAGTGTCCAAACACCTCAGTTGGCTGGTTGCCCTGGTCTCCAGTAATATTCTGGGTCAAAGCTGATTCTGTAAAGTGGAAATAATTGTCACAGTGAGTCCCCACCCTAGCTACACCCTCTTCTGTCATTTACCATTTAACGGTCAGACAGAAACAACCAGGAAAGAAGCAAGACTCTGGCATTCCCTCCCGAAGCCCGTCTCTCTATCTCTTAACTTTTAAGTCTCACCTTAAAAGCTGCATCTTTGATTGAGCTTTTTGTCCCCTGAGGAATATCTCATTACCGTGCCTTGGTTTCCCATTTTGTTTGATCACCTTCCTGTGAAGTGCATGGGGATTTATTACTGCATTAATAGCTCGATACAAACTGTAAGCAGTTACTGTTGTTGTTAGTTTTTTGGTCAGATTTCAAGTGGAAGTTAGTAGAACCTGAAGAATTTTAAGTCCCCTGTTTCCACAAAGAAGTATAGGTTAAGATTCAATAAACAGAAAGATTGAATTATTCCATGCAGCTGAAAAATTATTGAACACACCTGAAGATAACAGAGGTAGTGCCAGGTTGAATGCAAGTTCACATTGGTGATAATGTTAATTCTATAAAGTTTATGGCTAATTTTATGACAAAAGTACAAAATAAATTGATGATTTTCAGACTGCTTAATACAAACAAAACATTAATTTTAACCATGAACAGACTTAATGGTGCCTTCTGTGAAACCAGTTGCTAAGTTCTTCCCTTTATTGTACTGCTCCCTTATTTCTTGCACTGAACGCAGAGTGAAAACACTAAAGGAGCTCCTGGAGGGCTTGGTACAAGCATGTCTTTTGTTTATTTGTTTTCGGATATTTTTTTATCATCACTCTTTTGCCTCCTTGTGTACATAATATCCTAAGACTGCACACAAGCCCCAGGGCAGGATGAAATGCACTTCAAGTGGTTCACAGTGAATTTACAATGTGAACTATTTTAAAGCATGGAGATCGAAGAAACTTTCTTCTCAAAGGGTTGGAAGCTGCAATGCCATTTGAAAATTTCACTAACAGAAGAAAGATTGGCACAGTGAGTCCCTACCCTTAGATACACCCTCTTCTGTCATTTACCATTTACAGGTCAGACAGAAACAATCAGGAAAGAAGCAAGGCTCTGGCATTCCCTCCCTAAACCCGTTTTTATATCCGAACTCTCAAATGGCCATTCATTTCTTATTTTAAAAGATATTGCGCAGGATTGCTGACGCCGTACTCAGGAACGCGATTGGTTGGAGAATCAGTTTTGGCACTGAAATTGTGGTGGGCTCTGGTTCTAGGGTTGGTTTAGCACAGTGGGCTAAACAACTGACTTGTAATGCAGAACAAGACCAGCAGCGCGGGTTCAATTCCCGTACCAGCCTCCCCGAACAGGCGCCGGAATGTGGCAACTAGCGACTTTACACAGTGACTTCATTGAAGCCTACTTGTGACAATAAGCAATTATTATTATTATATTATTTCACGGCAAATCACAATTCTCCGTCGCCTCGACAGTGGCTTCAATGCGTTCCAGGACACGCGTACAGTAAAAGCCATTGGCATATCATTAGCAGGCCTGACCCGGTATTCTCTGGGGCCTCCACAATGCTCCACTTCCACTGGGGGGAATTTCCAATGGCGAGGTTCACTTGTGCATTTAAAAATCGTGAAACAGGCACTATGGCTGCTCAGGGAGAGAGAGAGGGGGTGCGGAAAGTCTCCAAGCATAGTTTGCTGGCTGGGGGGCTTCTGCCAGCATCGGGGGAAGCAGTGGAGGGTAGCGGGGGGTGGCCAGGAGATGGGCTGTGGGGTCGGGATGGACTGGCATGGAGCACCATTGCCGCGGCTTGCAAGGCAGCCATGGAGCTGTGCACGCAGCTGACTTCCCACTGTGAACTTTGGACCACAGGTTGTATGGGTGTCCCCTCAAGCCCTTTGGCCCCAGCCGATCCATCAATGGGATGGGCATGTTCCAGCGCAACCAGTGCCATCTTGTTGGCTGGGATGAATGTGTGTAGGAAGTGTAATATGCATATGCGACTGCAGCTTCTCAGCCTCCTGAGTGTCAATTAGGGACCCGGCAAATCCTGCAATGTTTCTCTTTGGAATTGATTGTGTTCCGCGTAGTGCTGGTGCTAGCCCCTCCTCGGTCCAGTTTTGCTGTCGTGAAAGTCCACGAAACCTGCCCATTAACTTCCAAACTTTTGAATGTATTTAATTATTTTCTGGCTAATTGTGCTTTTTACTCTGCTGTTGTTTAATTTGACCTCTCTTCTTTTTATGATTTACATCATCTCATACATAGGAACAGTGAATATTCAACTTTGAAGGAATCAACTGCAATTTTTAGTTGATAACTTGTGTAGTAATTCCTTTAGTAGGAATGCCATCCTGCTCCAATCACACTGAACATATCAAAATCAGTATACCGCCATTAAATAATCCCACATGCTACTGAATACAATAGCATTTTGTGTTTCTTCGTCTCGATTTCTATTTCTACCTCTTAAGGATGAAACCGATTCTACGGCACTATTTGAAGAAGAGAATGTCTTCGCCAGTATATGTATCCCTGTACCAAGAGCAGTAAAACAGATTGTCTGGCTATGTATCACATTGTTGTTTGTGGGATCTTGCTGTGTAAACAGACTCCTGCACTAAATTGATTGTTAGGCATAATTGAAGTTAGGAAACACGCTGTAAAAAAGCACATTCTTCCACTTTTCCTTTACGGTTTTTGATGTCATTGAAGCCTTTCAACAAATGTCATCTTTGAAATCACTGTTATGTTCCGTTATTCCAGGTGCAAGAACACTGACATGGTTAAAGGTAAGTAAAAGTGATAGCGATTCCAAGGATGTAACACAATCCTCAAACAGACTGCTGATGTAAATTAATCTGGATAGGTGTGAAGTGATGCACATTGGGTGGAACAACATAAAAGAATATTATAATCTAAATGGATCTATTTTGAGAGGATCAAGAGCTGAGAGACACATGGAAGCCAAAGAAGTCATGCTAAACCTTCCGAAATGAGCCAGAGTACAATTACAGTTTAAGAAGGATATCTAGGTCTGGGAGATAGTACAGAAGAGATTCATCAGGATGATCCCAGGGATGAGAGAGTTAATTTATGCAGTGAGGCTGAAGAATCTGAAATTGTTCTCCTTAGAACACACACTTCAGACACTGAATCACTCCATGCCCACAAGAATGGGACCCTCTGTGGAAAAAACTTGCCTTGCACATCTCCTCTAAACTTTACCCCATGGACATCAAACCTATGCCCCCTCCAGCCTGGGAAAGAGTGCCTGCCAATCCACTCTATCCATGACCCTCATAATCTTGTAGACCTCAAATCTAATCTAATCTAATTAAATCTAATGGAACCTTCTGAATCTAGTGAAGTTTGGAAAATTAAAACAAGTGCATCAACTAGCTCACAGGCCACTCCTTTTAAATACTGTTTCTCTGGTGATTGTAATTTTCTTGAGTTCCTCCTTCCATTCCAAACTTGCCATAAACAGATCCAGGCAGCGGTGACTGAGGGGGTCATCCGACTCGACTGTCCCTTTTCTTTTTTTATGAAAATGTTTTTATTAAAGTTTTTCATTTTATACAATACGAAATAAACAAATCTATGGAGATCAGATACAATTTACAAAAACCCAACATTGGAAATAGCCTCCAAAAAGCCCAATTCCACAATCCACCTACATCCCCCCTTTTTTGTTCATAGAATCATAGAATTTACAGTGCAGAAGAAGGACCCTGAAGCTGTGAAGCAATTGTGCTAACCACTATGCTACCGTGCTATCCTGACTCTGCTACCGTGCTACCCTGTTTGTTATTTTGAAATATTTTTATTGCAGTACATAGTTAACAAAAGGTGATTGTCATGTATTTACATATGTTTAGTTCTCCCTCCCCCTTCCTACCCCCCCTGTCGATTGGTACTGCCCTTCCTCTCCTTCCTTGTTTTAGGTGTTCCTTTGGGGCCTTGTTCTATTTTGCTTTCTTTGCTTGTGCCCGCCCTGGCCAGCCCATAGGCCCCGTAGCCGGCTCTGTTGGTCTGGTCTGCCTTTTTTCCGTGGCTTCATTTGGGGTCGGTGTCCCTGGAGAGGGAGCATGCAGTGTCCACAGTACCAGCGAGGCCTTCCCTCCTCGCTTGACCCCTCAGGGTCTGGGGTGCTTTATTTACTCTTCTAATTACATTTTGGTTTGATGTTTTAAGCTTCATTTGCTCATTGTTTTTGTTCAGGGCAGTATCTGTTTAAGAGGCTGCTCAGGTTTTTAAATTTTGTTCAATTATTTCAATCAAAATAGTTGGAGTCCCAAGCACACCTGGTGAGGAGAGGGGAGGAGGACCGCTTCGTGAACCTGCTCCTGGGCCTGGCAAAACTTGTCATAAACAGGTCAATGCAGCGAGTGACCGAGGTGGTCATCCAACAAGACTGTCTGCCCTGTTTCGTGGCTTCATTCACCTCCGGGTGTCCCTGGAGAGGGAGCATGCAATGTCCACGGGCACCATTGAACCCCAGTGCTTTGTTTGTTTGTTTTTAAATGGCAACGATAACCTGCATCACTACTGATAATGATTTGTGTAAATGAACATTTGGATTCCTCTGCTTGTCCAACCCATATTTCATTCATTTTTCAAGGATCACCTTATGTTTTCTACCAAAAGGTACCAACATTATATGTCATTTACATAGCCATTCTGCAAATGTATTTTTGGTTAGCATGGACCAGTTTGGACCGAAGAGCCTGTTTCTGTGCCATAAATTCTATGATTCTATTAATTGCTATGTTTTGTCACAGTTCTGCTCCATATTTATGCCAATTCATGAACAAAACCATTTTTTGGAAATACAGGACAAAAGTTGCCCCAGATGAATCCTTGTAGAAAACCATGTATGTTCAACCATTCAATCTGGTTTCTGTCTTGTAGCCTGTTTTCTACCTATCCCCTGACCTACTGAGCGATATCTCATCAAAGGTTTTTTACAAACATATTATGGCTCCCACATTAGCCTTATCTTCCTTTCTGTTATTTCTTTACAGAATTCAATAAGGTTGGTCAAGCATGACCTTTTCCTTTTGGAATTAATGCTGATTACTTTTTATTATATCATGTTATCCATAGCAATGTAATCTATATGAACTTGGAGAAAGCATTTGATAAGGTTTCACATAAAACATTAATGGCGCATGTAATTGCAGGTAACATTTAGTCTTGAGTTGGAAATGGGCTGGAAGGTAAAGGTCAGAGAGAGCGGTGTAAAGAGTATGTACTCAGATTGACAGTAGCAAGTGGTGTTCCCCAGGGCTTTATTCCATAGTCTCAAATTTTTGGTTTATTTATCAATGAGTTGGATGGAAGAATAGAGAGAGGTAAATCCAAATGTGCTGATGCCACTAATTTAAGACGGATAGTGAGTAGTTCAAATGGGAGCAGGAAATTGCAAAGGGATTTAGACAGATTAAGTGAATGGACACAAGTATGCTAGATGGGGTTTAATATGGACAAGTGTCAGGACATCTATTTTGAGTTTATGAACTATAAATTGAGGTATTTGCTAAATGGTGAGAAGGTATGAACTGTAACGGAGCAAAACAATTTTGTCCCCATGTACACAAATCATTTAGGGAAGGTGGTGACATAGTATTATTGTCACTGGACTAGTAATCCAGTGACCCAGCATAAAGCTCTGGGGTCTCGGGTTCGAATCCCATCATGGCAGATGGTGAAATTTGAATTCAATAAAAATCTGGAATTAAAAGTCTAATGATAACTGGGAAACCATTGCCGACAGTCGGAAAAACCCAGCCGGTTCACTAATATCCTTTAGGGAATGAAATCTGCCATCCTTACCCAGTCTGGCCTACATGTGACTCCAGACCCACACAGCAATGCAGTTGACTCTTAACTGCCCCCCCTCCTCTTAAATGGCCTAGCCTAGCAAACCACTTAGTTCAAGGGCAATTAGGGATGGGCTACAAATCTGGCCCAGCCCAGTGACGTGCACTTCCCAAGAATGAATTTAATAAAAAAATAAAGCTAGTGGATGTGCAAAAGGTGATCACAAGTGTCAAGAAAATATTGGCCTCTACTTCAAGGGGGGTGGATTACAAAAGAGAAGAAGTTATTCTTCAGGTGCATAAAACCTTTTTCATAATCCAGCTGAGTAATGCTTTCAGTGTTGACCACTGGTTACATTTCACTGAGCTACCTACAGTCACAAATCAGGACAAGGACCCACTGCTTGTGGCCCTGCAAGCTCTGCAGGATGCTTTCCCTGCAATAGGTTTGGTCACATTGGAAAGATGTGCAGAACTAAAACTTCTGAACACATGGGATAATGTTGTCACATACAAGCCTGTAAATGAAATTGAGGAATCTCAAAAGAAGGGGACCAAAAATGTTTTCTGGGTGAGGTCAAAATTCCCGGGTACACATTTTGGAATGGAGATATTTGACTGGACATATCATTAATTTCAAACTGGATACAGGAGCAAATGTAACAGTCTTATCAGACAAAGAATCATAACCAATAACACAATGCCTGAAACTAACTCAATCCCAATTATATGAATCAAAAGGGATCAACCTACATGTCAGGCTACATTTCAGGCAACGCTCCTGTCAAAGGACTTTTGGGTGGCACACTGCATCCTTCATGGTGCGACTAGAGAATCCCAATCATTATATATCCTTCGCAATCAGAGATTATCTCTTCTCAGTTGAAAGGCCTGTGTAGATCTCAATTTCATGATGACAGTGGAGGATGTCAAACATAAGAACATAAGAACATAATAACTAGGAGCAGGAGTAGGCCATCTGGCCCCTCGAGCCTGCTCCGCCATTCAATTAGATCATGGCTGATCTTTTGTGGACTCAGCTCCACTTTCCGGCCCAAACACCATAACCCTTAATCCCTTTATTCTTCAAAAAACTATCTATCTTTACCTTAAAAACATGTAATGAAGGAGCCTCAACTGCTTCACTGGGCAAGGAATTCCATAGATTCACAACCCTTGTTGTGTATAAGCAGACATTCAAGAATGACAACAAATCTGAGCCCCTCAAACTGTCCAACTGCACTGAAGATCTGGATTGGGACTTCAGCACTGATCTTTTTTGTCATTCATCATCGAGGCTGATAATCCAGATCTTTTCCAGGAAGATATCTTCTTTGTGGCTATCTTTAATTTGGGCAGCTCGGTAGCACAAGTGATTAGCACTGTGGCTTCACAGCGCCAGGGTCCCAGGTTCGATTCCCTGCTGGGTCACTGTCTGTGTGGAGTCTGCACGTACTCCCTGTGTCTGCGTAGGTTTCCTCCGGTTTCCTCCCACAGTCCAAAGACGTGCAGGTTAGGTGAATTGGCCATGATAAATTGCCCTCAGTGACCAAAATTTTTTTTTTTTAAATTTAGATTACCCAATTATTTTTTCCAATTAAGGGGCAATTTAACGTGGCGAATACACCTACACTGCACATTTTTGGGTTGTGGGGGCGAAACCCACGCAGACACGGGGAGAATGTGCAAACTCCACACGGACAGTGACCCAGAGCCGGGATCGAACCTGGGACCTCAGCGCCGTGAAGCGGTTGTGCTAACCACTAGGCCACCGTGCTGCCCTTCAGTGACCAAAATAAAAGGTTATGAGGGGTTATTGGGTTGCAGGGATAGGGTGGAAATGAGGGCTTAAGAGGGTCGGTGCAGACTCGATGGGCCGAATGGCCTCCTTCTGCACTGTATGTTCTTATTTTGAAATGTCCAGTAGGGAGAGAGTAGATTTGTTCTCACTGAATGTGTAGTGAAGTAATCAGATTAACAAGTATGTGATTATGGCTTTGATCTTTCATCATTTTGTGGTTCTGTTGAGAATGTGGAAAACAAAATTCAAGCAATAGAATATATTGTTACAATACTGCATTCATCCAACAGTGGTGAAACCTTTGTAATTGCATCCCCACCTAGCCATCTATCAAAAGGTACAGTTAAGAATGTTACAAACATGTCCAGAACTAGAGATAGAACCAAACTATGCAATGCCCATCTACCACATCTACCAAGGGGCAGCACGGTAGCATTGTGGATAGCACAATCGCTTCACAGCTCCAGGGTCCCAGGTTCGATTCCCCGCTGGGTCACTGTCTGTGTGGAGTCTGCACGTTCTCCCCGTGTGTACGTGGGTTTCCTCCGGGTGCTCCGGTTTCCTCCCACAGTCCAAAGATGTGCAGGTTAGGTGGATTGGCCATGCTAAATTGCCCTTAGTGTCCAAAATTGCCCTTAGTGTTGGGGGGGTTACTGGGTTATGGGGATAGGGTGGAGGTGTTGACCTTGGGTAGGATGCTCTTTCCAAGAGCCGGTGCAGACTCGATGGGCCGAATGGCCTCCTTCTGCACTGTAAAATTCTATGTCTAAGACACTGACCTTACAGTTACACCAGGGCTACTGAAATTTGAGAGGAACCAAAATGATCAAGTGGCTTCCTCACAGCTTCCTAACCAACTGAAACAATTATTTCAAGAGCAGCAATTCAGGAAGAGTTTTCGACTGAGGCACAAGAATTTATTATTCCAGAACTAAAGAAAGATGGACAGAGCCGTCAAAAGGAACCAGCGTGAACTCAACATAGGATAGAGAACATAGGGAGCACGATGAGAGGGAGCACGATGAGAGAGATAGCCCAAAACAATCTAATCAAGACAGAGAGGCAAGTGATTGAGAGAAGTTACGGACTTTTCCATTTCTGTATATGCTTTCTGGTGTAACTGCTTTGTCTCTGAATCTTTTTGTTGTAATTAAACCAACTTGTTTGAATGACAGACGTCCGCTTCATCCACTACCTGCACTGGTGCTGTACTACCCATCTGATCATACATGGTTCCTGACAATTCAATCTTATCCTCCATATCGACACTCCTCAAGTTCTCTTCCTCCTATTTCAGCCTGTGGCTTTGTGATCGAGTTACCACACAATCAAGAAACACTCCGTGATATACTTCTTGCAATATCTTTATTGTTTGATTTTCCACTGGCTTTTCAACTACAACAGGCTGCACTCCCACCTGTGATCCAGCTATATCATTTCCCAGGATATATTGTAACTCTGGCAATGGTATTTCTTCTGTTATTCCTACTGCATTTTCACCACTTTTCACTGGACTCTCTAACTTCACCTTACATAGTGGCACACTACTGCTATCACCACCAATTTCACATATTCCCACCATTTCCGACAAACCATGGGTGGGATTCTCTGATCCTGAGCATATGTGTTGACGCCGTCATAAACGCCGTTGCGTTTCTCGACAGCGTCAACATGGCCTCAGGAGCAGCGATTCTGACGCCTACATGGGGCCAGCACGGCACTGGAGCGACTCACGCTGCTCCAGCTGCTGATCCCCGGCGCCTATCTGACAGGTGCCGGTGGTCTGCGTATGCGTAGTGGGACTGCCGCCAATGCGCGCATGCACAGTTGCTCCCTTCTCCGCGTCAGCCCCGACACAACATGGCTTAGGGCTACAGGGGCTGGCGTGGAACAAAAGAGGCCCACAGCCTGAGATGCCGGCCTGTCGATCGGTGGGTCGTGATCGCGGGCCAGGCCACAGCGGGATCAGACTCTCATACCCACCAAGCCGTCCGCGGATGCATGCACACCAAGGTCCCGCCGGGTAAGAGTAGGTGTGAACGGCGCCGGCAGGACTCGCTTTTCTTTCCGTGGCTGCTCGGCCCATCCCGGGCCGATTCACGTACGTCCCAGCGATTCTCCGGCCTGGCCCCGGGGTGACAGAATCTTGCCCCATATATTTCCTTATCTCTCACCATTAAAGACTGATTTGCGCCTGTATCCTGTAAGATCTTAATCTCCTTACCTATTCACACCTTGTACACACTTTACCCTCACAAATTAATTTTAGAGGTTCTGCTGGTCTGCTCATCCATCAGCCTCTAAACAGTTTGTACACTCTGTGTAGCTATGAGGAGAGATTGGATAATTTGGGATTATTTTTCTTGGAACAAAGAAGGCTGGCGGGTGACTTAATTGAGGTGTACAAAATTATGAGGGGAAGAGATAGAGTGGACGGGATGAAATTGTTTCCCTTGGTGGAGAATTCTAGAACCAGGAATCATAGATTCAAGATAAGTGTTAGAAGGTGCATATGAGGAATAACATTTTTACACAGAGGGTAGTGGGAGTCTAGAATTTGCTGCCTGAGTTGGTGGTGGAGGCAGAGACCATAAACTCCTTAAAAATAAACCTGGATCTGCAAGTTAAGTGCTCCAATTATAATAATCTTTATGAGTGTCACAAGTCGGCTTAAATTAACACTACAATGAAGTTACTGTGAAAATCCCTTCATCACCACACTCAGGCACCTGTTCGGGTACACTGAGAGAGAATTCAAAATGTCCAATTCACCTAAGAAGCACATCTTTCGGGACTTGTGGAAGGAAACTGGAGCACCTGGAGGAAACCCACGCAAATACGGGGAGAACTTGCAAATTCCCGCAGACAAAGACCCAAGTCGGTAATCAAACCCAGGTCCCTGGTGCTGTGAAGCGACAGTGCTACCATGTGCTACCATGCCGCCTTATAACTTCAACTAGTACGGGAATTACACCTACGATGTAGGCCTTGCTCTGCATCACAAACAAGCTGTCCGGCCAGCTGAGCTAAACCAGTTACAGGGCTATGGACCGGTTGCAAGAAGTTGATCTGGAAAGGGCGCCTGAGTGTCCTTGGGCTGGCATGGACAAGATGGGCCAAATGGACCTCCTTATATACTATAACTTTTCTCTGGTTCCATGACCTGACCTGGTTCTTTTCTCAGATTTATTTTTTTAATACTTTTAAAAATAAATTTAAAGTACTCAATTAGTTTTTTCCAATTAAGGGGCAATTTAGTGTGGCCAATCCACCTACCATGCACACATCTTTGGGTTGTGGGGGTGAAACCCATGCAGATATGGGGAGAATGTGTAAACTCCACACAGACAGTGACCCTGGGCCGGGATCAAACCCGGATCCTCAGCACCATACGCAGCAATGCTAACCACTCTGCCACCGTGCCACCCTTTATATTTCTAAACTTCTGTATGGAGGCTTCTGGCACTAGTTTATTGGCTCTTACTATGACTTTTTCACTACATCATAATCGCCAGGTACCTCCTCTGATAGTGAGGCAAACACATCACTAGTTCTACCTTCCAATTTTGTTTGAAGTAATACCACCTAGATGGTTTTGGCCAATTCAATTGTTTAGCTACTTTCTCAAAGGATATAAAGTATGCTTCAGCATCGTTCTCATCACATCTTGGCAAGACTTGAATATATTTAAGCATGTCCCGACTAAATCTTTGACTAGGGGGTATTTCTTCTTCCCCAAAAACTTCCTCAGCTCCTGCTTTTGCATCCAACACTTTAAGTTGTTGCTCTCCTTGCAGTGCCAGTTTCCAAAGTTCAAATTCTTTCTTTCCTTTTCTTCTGCCATGGCCAATCTCCCTCAGTCTTTGGCTTATCTTTCCCTTCCCATTTCCCTTTGAACCACCTCTCTTTTTCTTTGGCTTCATTTGCCATCTATATTTCTCTCAGTTTTAGCTGTATTTCCAATTCTTTCATTTTTAATTGGATTTGAGCTAATTCTAATGGGTTACTGGTAAGTTTAAATATTGAGCTATGGTTTGTATTATCTCTGCTTTCTTTGTCTCTTTTGACAGGGCTTATTGCATTTTCTCTGCCAAACTCAACAGCGCTGCTTTCTATTCCCCTTTTAAATCCACCCGAGTGATTTCCTCCACCCTCAGGACATCTTTTGCAACTGTAAAGGCCATTTCCAGTTGCCCCCCACTCAATATTTCAAACTTGAAAAGAATGCAATCATTCCACACGCACTCACTGTCTTTAAGTTCAATGACTCCAAGCTAAACAAGGAATTATACATAAAAATAATGGCCACAAGCCCCCAATTTGTTGCAGATGCCTGGTCAGCTCTCAACAGTAGCTAAAAGACTGGACCAGATGCCATAACTTTTTCTATGTTTCACTGTGGTGTGGAAAGATTGATTCGCTCCAGAAGTGATAATATTAGAAATAAAACTTGGGTATTTTATAAATAAACTTTATTAAAACAAAAGAAAATAAAACAATATTTAAACTTTTACTTCAGTACCAGTATTAACAGATTACATGTGATTTCTTAACCGTAACACACTAGTTCCCATTATACATCACTCATAATGACCATGCCACTCTCATTCCACTTACACAGACAGGCCAAGGCAAGATTTACTTTTAATGAAGCACTTTTCTTTTGTTAGGGATATTTGTTCAGAACCTTTTTCCAAAGCATGCCTGGCTGGAAACTTTCATGGCTTCTCTTGGTCAATTTCCACAGTCTATGCCCCATAACTGTTCAGAATGGCATTCTTTCTCTTTCTCTCTCTAAGCTCCACCCAGCTTCTCAAACAAAGGTCCTCTCGGGTTTCCAGACTTGAACCTATTACCATTAACTTGGCTGATTGCTCACTCCCATTTATACGAAAGAACAGAGTTATACCATTTATATTCAACTAACCCTCCATTGATGGACAAATAGGTCATCAGACTCTGTGATGGGCTGGTGGCTCTTCAAACTAGGTTCTCCCAAATGATAATGGATCTTGAGTGGATCATCCTGGCTGAACCAGGGAATCCTGTGTATTCCCACTAACAAGGTTAAGTCTGAATGGGACAAGGTAACTCAGGCTCTACTTCTAGCAGTCTTTTTTCTCCATCTGTTTAACCCCTAAATTGCCTGCTACATCTTGGGCCCATTTCAGCACCCAAGTTCTGAATATCTCCCCATCATGAAGGGTGGGGTTGCTGGGTTGTGGGGATGGGGTGGAGGTGTTGGCCTTGGGTGGGGTGCTCTTTCCGGGAGCCAGTGCGGACTCGATGGGCCGAGTGGCCTCCTTCTGCACTGTAAATTCTATGTAAATGACACAGCAAAGAGAAAGAAAAGAATCGAACTAAGTCCAGATAATTGCCCAAAGGGATGACAACCATCGGAGACCCTATTTAGTACATACTTAAGAAGCTACGATATGAAGGAACAGGGGAAAGCTTATCTCCATTCCTCAAAGACAATCATCCATCATACATTTTGAAGAACCACATGTTGAGTCACAAACTGATGAAGAACCAGGTATTGCGACTCTTACCAAAGAATGGCCAAGCCAAAGAAAAGAAGTTCAAAGAGATACTACCGATCTTCCAAGTCTTACAAGAAAATGATCAGTCATGAAACCTCCCAGGAGACTGAATCTATGAAGTCAGAGACCTGGGAAACATTCAAGGATGATATAGATATAGATATAGAGAAATACAGCACAGAACAGGCCCTTCGGCCCACGATGTTGCGCCGAACTTTTGTCCTAGGTTAATCATAGAATTTTGGACAATTTTTCATGGCCAATCCACCCAACCTGCACATCTTTGGACTGTGGGAGGAAACCGGAGTACCCGGAGGAAACCCACGCAGTCACGGGGAGGATGTGCAGACTCCACACAGACAGTGACCCAAGTCGAAATCGAACTTGGGACCCTGGAGCTGTGAAGCAATTGTGCTATCCACAATGCTACCGTGCTGCCCTTAAGAAGTTAACCTACACTCCCTTATTCTACCCTAATCTAAGTACCTATCCATTAGCCGCTTGAAGGTCCATAAATTTTCCGACTCAACTACTACCACAGGCAGTGCATTCCATGCCCCCACTACTCTCTGGGTAAAGAACCTACCTCTGACATCCCCTCTATATCTTCCGCCATTTATCTTAAATTTATGTCCCCTTGTAATGGTGTGTTCCACCCGGGGAAAAAGTCTCTGACTGTCTACTCTATCTATTCACCTGATCATCTTATAAACCTCTATCAAGTCGCCCCTCATCCTTCTCCGTTCTAATGAGAAAAGGCCTAGCACCCTCAACCTTTCCTCGTATGACCTACTCTCCATTCCAGGCAACATCCTGGTAAATCTCCTTTGCACCTTTTCCAAAGCTTCCACATCCTTCCTAAAATGAGGTGACCAGAACTGCACACAGTACTCCAAATGTGGCCTGACCAAGGTTTTGTACAGCTGCATCATCACCTCACGGCTCTTAAATTCAATCCCTCTGCTAATGAACGCTAGCACACCATAGGCCTTCTTCACAGCTCTATCCACTTGAGTGGCAACTTTCAAAGAACTATGAACATAGACCCCAAGATCTCTCTGCTCCTCCACATTGCCAAGAACCCTACCGTTAACCCTGTATTCCGCATTCAGATTTGTCCTTCCAAAATGGACAACCTCACACTTGTCAGGGTTAAACTCCATCTGCCACTTCTCAGCCCAGCTCTGCATTCTATCTATATCTCTTTGAAGCCGACAACTGCCCTCCTCACTATCCACAACTCCACCAATCTTCGTATCATCTGCAAATTTACTGACCCACCCTTCAACTCCCTCATCCAAGTCGTTAATGAAAATCACAAACAGCAGAGGACCCAGAACTGATCCCTGCGGTACGCCACTGATAACTGGGCTCCAGGCTGAATATTTGCCATCCACCACAATTCTCTGTCTTCGGTTGATGTAAATTTTAATGTAAAATATATACAAACAAAGACTTGGAGGGAGATGTAGTATGACAGTGTTTAGAATTGAAAGGATCAAGTTGTGGAACTGAACAAATAGTATCACCATCTGATGATGTAAGAGACCACATGACCGAGAGTTGAGAGGCTCATGGCTTTGACTGAGTAACACCTAGTCATATATATTTCTGTATATAGTTATGTTTATCCAATATACTAATTGTACTTCAGACATACCTACGCTTGAGCAATTGCTCCTTAGCCAGTCACACCCACCATATAACACCTTCAATACTCAACAAGGCATGTCACCAGATCCTGGTGGCTTGCTGCATCCTCCACAACTTGTTTCTCATGAGAGTGCAGCCCTTTGCCGCCAAGCCTTAACATGTATCTCAAGAGAAAGAAGAGGAAATGGAGGATGAGCTTAGGAGGAGGAAAGGATCTTTGTAAGGATATCTGTGACTGGTAAATCAGATGCCTGTTACCACATCACCACTGCTCCAAGATTCCCTCCTTTCCAATGTTCCTTCTGTAGACCTTCCCAGTGTTCTCTTTGGCAAAATCCTGAAATAAAAGACTCTGCAAAAAAAAAACTTTGCTGAAGAATTTAATTCAACAACACCTCTGAGAACAATATTGAACTTATTCATCCTTGTGCATTCCCTCAGTGTTGGTCTGGTGGATGGCCCAATCCTGAGTTCCAAATGCCAGGGATTTATCTGTTTCCATCACATATTCGAGCTAAATTGATTTTGTATTTAAATTATATAGAGAGAGAGAAAATACAGCACAGAACAGGCCCTTCGGCCCACGATGTTGCGCCGAACTTTTGTCCTAGGTTAATCATAGAATTTTGGACAATTTTTCATGGCCAATCTACCCAACCTGCACATCTTTGGACTGTGGGAGGAAACCGGAGTACCCGGAGGAAACCCACGCAGTCACGGGGAGGATGTGCAGACTCCACACAGACAGTGACCCAAGTCGAAATCGAACTTGGGACCCTGGAGCTGTGAAGCAATTGTGCTATCCACAATGCTACCGTGCTGCCCTTAAGAAGTTAACCTACACTCCCTTATTCTACCCTAATCTAAGTACCTATCCATTAGCCGCTTGAAGGTCCATAAATTTTCCGACTCAACTACTACCACAGGCAGTGCATTCCATGCCCCCACTACTCTCTGGGTAAAGAACCTACCTCTGACATCCCCTCTATATCTTCCGCCATTTATCTTAAATTTATGTCCCCTTGTAATGGTGTGTTCCACCCGGGGAAAAAGTCTCTGACTGTCTACTCTATCTATTCACCTGATCATCTTATAAACCTCTATCAAGTCGCCCCTCATCCTTCTCCGTTCTAATGAGAAAAGGCCTAGCACCCTCAACCTTTCCTCGTATGACCTACTCTCCATTCCAGGCAACATCCTGGTAAATCTCCTTTGCACCTTTTCCAAAGCTTCTACATCCTTCCTAAAATGAGGTGACCAGAACTGCACACAGTACTCCAAATGTGGCCTGACCAAGGTTTTGTACAGCTGCATCATCACCTCACGGCTCTTAAATTCAATCCCTCTGCTAATGAACGCTAGCACACCATAGGCCTTCTTCACAGCTCTATCCACTTGAGTGGCAACTTTCAAAGAACTATGAACATAGACCCCAAGATCTCTCTGCTCCTCCACATTGCCAAGGACCCTACCATTAACCCTGTATTCCGCATTCAGATTTGTCCTTCCAAAATGGACAACCTCACACTTGTCAGGGTTAAACTCCATCTGCCACTTCTCAGCCCAGCTCTGCATTCTATCTATGTCTCTTTGAAGCCGACAACAGCCCTCCTCACTATCCACAACTCCACCAATCTTCGTATCATCTGCAAATTTACTGACCCACCCTTCAACTCCCTCATCCAAGTCGTTAATGAAAATCACAAACAGCAGAGGACCCTGAACTGATCCCTGCGGTACGCCACTGATAACTGGGCTCCAGGCTGAATATTTGCCATCCACCACAACTCTCTGTCTTCTATCGGTTAGCCAGTTTGTTATCCAACTGGCCAAATTTCCCACTATCCCATGCCTCCTTACTTCCTGCATAAGCCTAACATGGGGAACCTTATCAAATGCCTTACTAAAATCCATGTACACTACATCCACTGCTTTACCTTCATCCACATGCTTGGTCACCTCCTCAAAGAATTCAATAAGACTTGTAAGGCAAGACCTACCCCTCACAAATCCGTGCTGACTATCCCTAATCAAGCAATGCCTTTCCAGATGCTCAGAAATCCTATCCCTCAGTACCCTTTCCATTACTTTGCCTACCACCGAAGTAAGACTAACTGGCCTGTAATTCCCAGGGTTATCCCTATTCCCTTTTTTGAACAGGGGCACGACATTCGCCACTCTCCAATCCTCTGGTACCACCCCTGTTGACAGCGAGGATGAAAAGATCATTGCCAACGGCTCTGCAATTTCATTTCTTGCTTCCCATAGAATCCTTGGATATATCCCGTCAGGCCCGGGGGACTTGTCTATCCTCAAGTTTTTCAAAACGCGCAACACATCTTCCTTCCTGACAAGTATCTCCTCAAGCTTATCAGTCTGCTTCACGCTGTCCTCTCCAACAATATGGCCCCTCTCGTTTGTAAATACTGAAGAAAAATACTTGTTCAAGACCTCTCCTATCTCTTCAGACTCAATACACAATCTCCCGCTACTGTCCTTAATCGGACCTACCCTCGCTCTAGTCATTCTCATATTTCTCACATATGTGTAAAAGGCCTTGGGGTTTTCCTTGATCCTACCCGCCAAAGATTTTTCATGCCCTCTCTTAGCTCTCCTAATCCCTTTCTTCAGTTCCCTCCTGGCTATCTTGTATCCCTCCAGCGCCCCGTCTGAACCTTGTTTCTTCAGCCTTACATAAGTCTCCTTCTTCCTCTTAACAAGACATTCAACCTCTCTTGTCAACCATGGTTCCCTCACTCGACCATCTCTTCCCTGCCTGACAGGGACATACATATCAAAGACACGCAGTACCTGTTCCTTGAACAAGTTCCACATTTCACTTGTGTCCTTCCCTGACAGCCTATGTTCCCAACTTCTGCACTTCAATTCTTGTCTGACAGCATTGTATTCACCCTTCCCCCAATTATAAACCTTGCCCTGTTGCTCGCACCTATCCCTCTCCATTACTAAAATGAAAGTCACAGAATTGTGGTCACTACCTCCAAAATGCTCCCCCACTAACAAATCTATCACCTGCCCTGGTTCATTACCAAGTACTAAATCCAATATGGCCTCCCCTCTGGTCGGACAATCTACATACTGTGTTAGAAAAGCTTCCTGGACACACTGCACAAACACTACCCCATCCAAACTATTTGATCTAAAGAGTATCCACTCAATATTTGGGAAGTTGAAGTCACCCATGACTACTACCCTGTGACTTCTGCACCTTTCCAAAATCTATTTCCAAATCTGTTCCTCCACATCTCTGCTGCTATTGGGGGGCCTATAGAAAACTCCCAACAAGGTGACGGCTCCTTTCCTATTTCTAACTTCAACCCATATTACCTCAGTAGGCACATCCCCCTCGAACTGCCTTTCTGCAGCTGTTATACTATCTCTAATTAACAATGCCACCCCCCCCACCTCTTTTACCATCCTCCCTAATCTTGTTGAAACATCTATAACCAGGGACCTCCAACAACCATTTCTGCCCCTCTTCTATCCAAGTTTCTGTGATGGCCACCACATCGTAGTCCCAAGTACAGATCCATGCCTTAAGTTCACCCACCTTATTCCTGATGCTTCTTGCATTAAAGTATACACACTTCAACCCATCTCCTTGCCTGCAAGTACTCTCCTTTGTCATTGTTACCTTCCCCACTGCATCACTATGTGCTTTGGCGTCCTGACTATCGTTTACCTTAGTTGCTGGACTACAGATCCGGTTCCCATTCCCCTGCCAAATTAGTTTAAACCCTCCCGAAGAGTACTAGGAAACCTCCCCCCCAGGATATTGGTGCCCCTCTGGTTCAGATGCAACCCGTCCTGCTTGTACAGGTCCCACCTTCCCCAGAATGCGCTCCAATTATCCAAATACCTGAAGCCCTCCCTCCTACACCATTCCTGCAGCCACGTGTTCAACTGCACTCTCTCCCTATTCCTAGCCTCGCTATCACGTGGCACCGGCAACAAACCAGAGATGACAACTCTGTCTGTCCTGGCCTTTAACTTCCAGCCTAACTCCCTAAACTTGTTTATTACCTCCACACCCTTTTTCCTACCTACATCGTTGGTACCAATGTGCACCACGACTTCTGGCTGCTCACCCTCCCCCTTCAGGATCCTGAAGACACGATCAGAGACATCCCTGGCCCTGGCACCCGGGAGGCAACATACCTTTCGGGAGTCTCGCTCGCGACCACAGAATCTCCTATCTATTCCCCTAACCATTGAATCTCCTATTACTATTGCTTTTCTATGCTCCCCCCTTCCCTTCTGAGCCCCAGAGCCAGACTCAGTGCCAGAGACCTGGCCGCTGGGGCCTTCCCCCGGTAGGTCATCCCCCCCAACAGCATCCAAAATGGTATACTTGTTTTGAAGGGGAACGGACACGAGGGATCCCTGCACTGTCTGCCTGTTAGTTTTCTTTCCCCTGACTGTAACCCAGCTACTCTTGTCCAGTACCTTTGGTGTGGCTACCTCCCTGTAACTCTTCTCTATAACCCCCTCTGCCTCCCGGATGATCCGAAGTTCATCCAGCTCCAGCTCCAGTACCTTAACACGGTCTCTGAGGAGCTGGAGTTGGGTGCACTTCCCGCAGGTATAGTCAGCGGGGACACCAGTGGTATCCCTCACCACCCACATCCTACAGGAGGAGCATGCAACTGCCCTAGCCTCCATCCCCTCTTACTTTAAAGAATTAGCTGCCCCGTGGACCAACTGGACCTCCGCCCTCCGACTCTGCTTCCAGTCAGCTGTACTCTAAACTCCTGGCTCCCTTCACGCTCTTTGATAAATATAGGAAATGAAATGTAAGGAACACCTTACTCCCTCCTCACCTAACTCCCTCAGTCACCAAACTCTCACTGTAGCACTCAAATGCCACAATCTCAGCACTCAGTGCAAAACCAGTGCAAATTCTGTCAGATTCAGGCAGTATGAAATATTCTTTGTGCTAACATTTCCTGATTTTTAGTATTGTGTTGTGCAACGATATTACAGCATGTCAAAGTCAATCAGGTTTAATAGTCTTAAGTTCAAAATTCTCCATTGACATTTTTAGCTCTTTTTTAAGATCGGGGTCGTCTGAACTTGCAGAAGCATTGATGAACAGATTATTTTTTCTTTTCCCCATTCACCCCATTCTGGAGAGCTCCATTGCATTCAGTGATTCCTCGGCGCTATTAAAATATATTTTTTTACTGATTTCTACTGATAAATTCATGCATATCTTTTTGTATTGGAGAAGGAAAAGCAATTCCTCCTTGATTTCTTAGCATAACTCAAGTTGCATTTTTAGCACCAACATATTGCATTTTTCAGCAGATATGGAGTGTCATGATGTGAAGGCTGTGTCATCTGCATTTCTAGAAAGAGGCCAATCTTACTTTGGAGATTGCTGTGCACTATTTAATATGCAGTAAACATCAATTTCCCATTTCTACTTGGACATGGGAGAAGGTACAGTGATGCAGTTACCATACTTGTATGGTACTAACACTATATAACACTAAGATGGAGATTATCAAAGGTTGACTCAGATTTTTGAGATATTTAAGTGTTGCTCAGTTTATCGACTTTTAGTGAAGCTCAAAATGAGAACCAGTTCCTTTTACTGATTTTCTCTCAATTAATTCTTTTTTACCCATTGATTTTACTTTTTTTTTTAAACTGAAAACAAATACGGAAGAGTCAAGAGTCTTTTTGTAGTATGATTTGGTGGTAAAAGTTTGTTTTAATTATATTTATTGTGACTTTAGTAGCACAACTTTAGAAACTACTTTAGAAATTGGATGAAAATAAATCAACTCTGGTTGGCTGCTGGTCAGAAACAGAAATTAAAAAATGCTAAAGAGAAATTTGACAAGACCTCCACATTCCTGGGATTGGTAGGTTTACTGGGATCCCACCACCAGCCGCACCCTCCCCCCCGCACACCCAGCAATAACCCCACTCACCATTATGGCACTTCACCACTCCCCCTCATAAATATTGTTGCCACTTTATTATCAAACCACAAACCGTGAGTATGTTTCTTGTATTGACCAAATGACCACAAAACCAGTATGTTAGTTCAAAAGACAGTTTATTATTAAACACAAGACTTTTCTCTCTGTGCAACGATACACGTGGCTATGCACTGAACTGCACCTATCAACTAAGATTACCTTTACTTAACTTCTGGATGACTGGCGCTGTGCAGGTAGATAAGGCCTTTATCTGAGTCCCCACGTGTGTTGGCTGGAAATCGTCAGGTTTGTCTCAGCTGCGGCGCGTCTCTCTCAGGTAGCACTCATGGTCTTGAACTTGGCTGGTCATTATGCTGCAATTGGAGTGGGCACAGGCTGGACCCAAAAGAGGCCGATCCCTAATGCCTCTTATCCTTGTTCTCTTTCATGCCCTTTTGGGCGGGGTTAACTCAGGATCCAATGGATCGATAGGGTCTCAATCACTCTGATCGATACCGGCCAATTAGTGGCGGGTATCTTGATGGCTGGTGGGTCCTAGTCATTATTATTCCAAGTACGTATGCCTTTCCAAATAAGGGGAGGTGGTGCCGAGGAGTCTGCTACTTTTGCTATTCCTTAATCTGAGTCTATTGTCCTGGGGAAATCAGTGATTGACCTTTAACAGGTGCAAGTTTCGGCTTGGTCTGGTTTTCCTTTGCACAATACACAGGGGCTGTGCACTGTCTGTGTCCCGACTCGACCACAATTCCCATTATCCTTTGCGGGCGGCCATTTTAGGTGGCCACATATCCATCCTATTGATCCTGAATGCGAAGTGTGGTGGATCACAGACTCAAACCCATGTCTATTTTATGGTGCCAGCCACCTGTCAGTCAGTTCAGGTCCTACTCTACTCTGTCCTAAAATTCATTGCACAGTCTTACCTAATTCATTACTATTACATATAGTTTCTCAAAATTAAAAAGATTGCTAATTATTATTTCATTTTTAAATTAAATTCATACAAACAGTTCATTTCTAACTAACTTTCTAAATTAATCTACTCTCATGCTGCTTGCGCACACATTAAAGAACTTTATTTGCAATATAGGATTTAAAGCAGCAGCACCTCATTCATTCTACTTATTCTTATAACTAAACAAACACAAATGGCTCAGTTCTGCAGCAGTTGTTACATTCAGTTATAAATTGACATTCCTAGGATACCTTATTTTTATTGAATTCCGAAAAGGGAGGCTTCAACCGTGTATATCTGAGGGTGGGAGGCTTTTGCCTTCCATTTACGGATTAAGGATGACAATATATATTATCGCAATCAGGAGGAGGGTCTCGACGACGTAGGAGAGTGGGTTCCTTTGCAAAGTTTTCCCACCAGGTTGGGGTTTTGGTCTCGATCTCTAACAGTTGCTGGGTGGTGTACTGATTAGAGGTTGTCTGTGGGGTGGCGGTGTTTGGGGCTGGCTTACGTCCTAATCTAATTCTGTGCAATACCAAGTTACCTTTAGTGGGTGTTCCGTGTCAATTTTGTCTGATTCCTAATGTGTTCCCTGAGCTTCTCTTTAAACATCCAATTTCGTGGCACCCTTCATTCATACGTTCCCGCCAATCCCCTTTTCCAGTTGTGCTAATGTGGCATGCAGATGTGTTCCCGTGGGGCCTTTTGTGCATTGCCTTTTGGTTATTGCACCCAAATCGGATGCTTCTGTTGGGTATTACCCATAAAATACTGTCCTCACATTTTCCTGCACTAGGTGGAGCGTAGCACAGTTGTGCAGCATGGCCTAAATTCATGTTGTTCTGCGCCTGGAGTTCAGTAAGTCCAGTGATAATCAATGTGAAGAGTAGGGGGCCTGGATTCATTCCGTATGTTGTCTGTCTTCCGTGTCTTTTCCGTGTAGTCCTAGGGAATCAAGCATAATATAATGTTATTATTTGTGGTTAACATCTGTATTTATTGATCTTTCTCTCTTAATTCCAATTACCCTTTATGATTGTCACCATGTGTGACTCCACCATTTTGTTTTCAATATTAAAGTTTGGAGAGTGACCAGAAATGCAAATTTAATGTGCAGAATTAAGTGTTCAGGTATCTCACAACTTGTGTGGTCTATGTTTGGAGTGGGCGGATACTTTCATCGACCAGTCTCCATCTTAAATCACAACCATGGGAGGTTGAGGCTTTGCTTAACTGGCCGAATTTTAGGGCGGCCAGCTTTATAAAGTTTCATCCCAGGGGCACAATGGGGTTCCATGAATAGCAGCAGCACTCAGCAATCATTGTGTCTAACGTGTAAATGGCAGGTGGGAGTGACTGAAGGGGTCTAGAGAAAGGTGGAAGAGAAGAGGGTTTAGATTGTGGAGCGTTGTGGAACACATGCTTGATCCCACAACCAAACAGAGGGATAGTCAGGTTGGACGTGAAGATTAAGACCTGCCGAAGGCAATGAAGCGTGTAGAAAACCATTCCAGCGAATCCGAGGGTGACATGGGGTGCGTATGGGCCGCTGCAAGTCACGAATGGGTGGGTTCCCCGGGTAGGGCGGAGGAAATGCCATTACTCCACTACCCGAGCTTTACTTGACCAGTTTTGTGGAGTCCTCAGTTAGGGCGGGGATTAGTGCCATGTCCCCCTACCTGGATGACGGTAACGAACGGGAAGAGTTTGCATTCGTGTGAATCCTTTCTCCATGGGGATAGCAAGGCTGTGCCCACAGATTGTGTCTTTGACTGCCATTGGTCAGTATACTGCAGCTTTGACTGCATAAACAAAGTTTTGGGCGATGTGGTATTGGGTCGACATGTGTTAAAAAGAGAGGGGAGGAAGAAGAAGAAGAGGCAGAGTGCGGGCAGGCTCCATCAGAAGTTGGACACCTTAATTCTTAGTAGGCGTCCGCTTGTCATCATCTGGACACCTCAGATATTTGTGTACATCAATTGCGTACATCATTTCCCAGAAGAGGCTCATTGTCTGAATCATCATTACCTCCTGGCTGCCAGACTCACGTCTGCAGGTTCATACCGTTACTCTGAGTGTTTGCTGCGTGGGCCTGTGAATTATCTGATCCGTCATGTTGTACCAATTGGCGAGAAGGGTCACGGTGCCATAGTGGGGGATTGGGGTTGTTGCATGTCGGAGGGTAGTCATGATCTGGGGTCCTGGAAGTGGAAGAAATGCTGTGAGGGGAGAGTAGATACATCGGCATGGGGCTGAATCGAAACAAGTCGTTGCTCAGTGGGCTGGGATAGATGAAGTCAGAGAGATCAAGTAAGTCAGCAGGGTTACTAGTCAAATCCAGGAGGTCATCATCTGAATCCAGTTCAAGTGCAAAGTCTGCATGTATGGGTGGGGTTAAGGGAAGGGTATTGTCATGAGGGTGCAGTGGTTGGATCGAGGAAGGGGCGTCATCTTCAGTGGGCGGGGTGTCGTCATCTCCCATTGCCAGGGTAACGTGGGGGCATGATTACGTTGGGCTCCGTAGACTCTGAGTTGGTTGATGTGGAACCAATCAGTCTTACCGTTACGGTACTCTTTTGTAAACTGCGGGGCTTACTTTGTCAGAAATGGAGTAGGGGCCTGCGTATTTAGGGGCTAGGAAGGAGCTTGGGTTGTAGAACGAGATCATAACTTGCTGGCCGACTGTATATTCTACAGGATGGACTTTTTTGTCGAAGCTGCTTCACTCTACCTTTTTCTAGCACTTAGTCGGAGACAGCAGCCAGTCGTGCCGCTTTAAAGTTTTCTGTGACCTGTTGAACTGCTTTCTCGTGTGTGAGAACGGTTACTGCTGGATTTGCCAAATAGAGGCCTAATAAATATTCAATGCCTTTCATGGGTCTGCCTGTCATGAGCGTGTGGGGGGTGAAACCTGTGGAACTGGAAACCGTGTTTCTAATGAACATGAGGGCGAAGGGAAGTACTGGGTCCCAAGTGGTGTTTGCACTTTTGTTTGCACTGAGTGCTGAATTTGGGTGCATTTGACTGCTATTGTGAGAGTTTGGTGACTGAGGGATATTAAGGGTTTATTTTTTATTTGTACCTAAAGTCTAGCCTTTCTTTTATTTAGTTAATGAACTTAAAAGTTTCTGTTTGGTTGAGAAGAAGGTGAATTTTCAATCAACTTTAAACAAAGGTTCTACTTGTAACTACTTGCAGCTGGAGCTTGTTAATTAGTTAATTGGATTGGGCCAGTTTTCAGAGGCTAGAGTCACAGTATAAATCTGAGCTAGTTACAGTGCAGACTTTGTTTGCACTGAGTGCTGAATTTGGGTGCATTTGAGTGCGAAAGTGAGAGTTTGGTGACTGAGGGAGTGCTGAATTTGGGTGCATTTGAGTGCAATGGTGAGAGTTTGGTGACTGAGGGAGTTCGGTTAGGAGGGAGTAAGGAGCTCCTTTCATTTCATTTCCTACATTTCCTCAAAGAGCGAGAAGGGAGCCAGGAGATTACAGAGAGTACAGCTGACTGGGAGCAGAGTCGGAGGGCGGAGTTCCAGTTGGTCCACAGTGCAGTTGTATTCTGTAAGGTAAGAGGGGATGGAGGATAGTACAGTTGCATGCTCCTCCTGAAGGATGTGGGTGGTGAGGGATACCACCGGTGTCCCCGCTGACTATACCTGCAGGAAGTGCACCCAACTCCAGCTCCTCAGAGACTGTGTTAAGGAACTGGAGCTGGAGCTGGATGAACTTTGGATCATTCGGGAGGCAGAGGGGGTAATAGAGAAGAGTTACAGGGAGGTAGCCACACCCAAGGTACAGGACAAGAGTAGCTGGGTTACAGTAAGGGGAAATAAAACGAATGGGCAGACAGTGCAGGGATCCCTCGTGGCCGTTCCCCTTCAAAACAAGTTTACCGTTTTGGAAGCTGTTGGGGGGAATGACCTACCGGGGGTTGGCCCTAGTGGCCAGGTCTCTGGCACTGAGTCTGGCTCTGGGGCTCAGAAGGGAAGGGGGAGAATAGAAAAGCAATAGTGATAGGAGACTCAATGGTTAGGTGAATAGATAGGAGATTCTGTGGTCGCGACTGAGACTACCGGAAGGTATGTTGCCTCCCGGGTGCCAAGGCCAGGGATGTCTCAGATCGTGTCTTCAGGATACTTAAGGAGGAGGGTGAGCAGCCAGAAGTCGTGGTGCACAACGTAGGTAGGAAAAAGGGTGTGGATGTAATAAACGGGTTTAGGGAGTTAGGCTGGAAGTTAAAAGCCAGGACAGACAGAGTTGTCATCTCTGGTTTGCTGCCGGTGCCACGTGATAGCGAGGCTAGGAATAGGGAGAGAGTGCAGTTGAATACGTGGCTGCAGGAATGGTGTAGGAGGGAGGGCTTCAGATATTTGGATTATTGGAGCGCATTCTGGGGAAGGTGGGACCTGTACAAGCTGGACGGGTTGCATCTGAACCAGAGGGGCACCAATATCCTGCGAGGTAGGTTTTCTAGTAGTCTTCGGGAGGGTTTAAACTAATTTGGCAGGGGAATGGGAACAAGAATTGTAGTCCAGCAACTAAGGGAGCCAATGTTCAGGACGTCAAAGCGTGTAGTGAGGCAGTGGGGAAGGTAATACTGACAAAGGAGAGTACTTGCAGGCAAGGAGATGGGTTGAAGTGTGTGTACTTCAATGCAAGAAGCATCAGGAATAAGGTGGGTGAACTGAAGGCATTTATCGGTACTTGTGACTACGATGTGGTGGCCATCACGGAAACTTCAATAGAAGAGGGGCAGAAATGGTTGTTGGAGGTTCCTGGTTATAGGTGTTTCAATAAGATTAGGGAGGGTGGTAAAAGAGGTGGGGGATGGGGGGGTGGGGGGTTGCATTATTAATTAGAGATAGTATAGCAGCTGCAGAAAGGCAGTTCGAGGAGGATCTGCCGACTGAGGTAGTATGGGTTGAAGTCAGAAATAGCAAAGGAGCAGTCACCTTGTTGGGAGTTTTCTATAGGCCCCCCCAATAGCAGCAGAGATGTGGAGGAACAGATTGTGAAATAGATTTTGGAAAGGTGCAGAAGTCACAGGGTAGTAGTCATGGGTGACTTCAACTTCCCAAATATTGAGTGGATACTCTTTAGATCAAATAGTTTGGATGAGGTGGTGTTTGTGCAGTGTGCCCAGGAAGCTTTTATAACACTGTATGTAGATTGTCTGACCAGAGGGGAGGCCATATTGGATTTGGTACTTGGTAATGAACCAGGGCAAGTGATAGATTTGTTACTGGAGGAGAATTTTGGAGATAGTGACCACAATTCTGTGACTTTCACTTAGAGGATAGGTGCGTGCAACAGGGCAAGGTTTACAATTGGGGGAAGGGTAAATACGATACTGTCAGACAAGAACTGAAGCGCATAAGTTGGGAACATAGGCTGTCAGGGAAGGACACAATTGAAATGTGCAACTTGTTCAAGGAACAGATACTACGTGTCCTTGATATGTATGTCCCTATCAGGCAGGGAAGAGATGGCAGGGTGAGGGAACCATGGTTGACAAAAGAGGTTGAATGTCTTGTTTAGAGGAAGAAGGAGAATTATGTAAGGCTGAGGATACAAAGTTCAGAAAGGGCGCTTGAGGGATACAAGATAGCCAGGTGGGAACTGAAGAAAGGGATTAGGAGAGCTAAGAGAGGGCATGAAAACCTTTGGCGGGGAGAATCAAGGAAAACGCCAAGGCCTTTTACACATATGTTAAAAATTAGGGGCGCAATTCTCCCCCCCCCCCCCCACGGCGGGTGGGAGAATCGCTGGCGCGCCGGGCGAGTCCCGCCCCACCGCCCCAGCACCCGCACGTGATTCTCCCACCCCCCCAAATCTGCGCGGCGAGATTTACGGCTGGCCACTTGGAGAATCACCGCTCGCCGTTTGTAACGGGTGAGCAGCGATTCTCCAGCCCGGATGGGCCAAGCGGCCTGCCCAAAACGACGTGTTCCTGCCGGCGCCATCCACACCTGGTCGCTGCCGGCAGGAACAGCGTGGGAATGCTGGGGGGGCGGCCTGTGGGGTGGGGGGGAGGGTGGATCCAGCGCCGGTGGGGGGGGGGGGGGGGGGCTCAAAAGGGGTCTGGCCTGCGATCGGTGCCCAGCGATTGGCGGGCTGGCCTCTCTGAATGAGGACCCCCTTTCCTCCGCCGCCCCGCAAGGTCAATCCGACATTTCTTGTGGGGCACCCGCGGGGAGGACGGCAACCCCGCATGCGCATGTTGGCGCCGGCGTAAATGACGCGGCGCCGCTCCTAGCCCCCCGGGGGTGGAAGAATAGGGGGCGAGGAGCGGACTCCGACGCCCCCTATTTTCACTCAGGTTTTCACTCCGGCGTCGGGACTTAGTCTCGCGATGGGAGAATCTCGCCAATGAGAATGACTAGAGCAAGGGTGGGTCCGATCAAGGACAGTAGCGGGAGATTGTGTATTGAGTCAGAAGAGATAGGAGAGGTCTTGAACGAATACTTTTCTTCAGTATTTACAAATGAGAAGGGCCATATTGTTGGAGAGGACAGTGTGAACCAGACTGGTAAAGCTCGAGGAGATACTTGCTGGGAAGGAAGATGTGTTTTGCATTTTGATAAACTTGAGTATAGACACGTCCCCCGGGACTGACGGGATATATCTAAGGATTCTATGGGAAGCAAGAGATGAAATTGCAGGGCCGTTGGCAATGATCTTCTTGTCCTCACTGTCAGCAGGGGTGGTAGCAGGGGATTGGACAGTGGTGAATGTCGTGCCCCTGTTTAAAAAAGGGAATAGGGATAACCCTGAGAATTACAGGCCAGTTAGTCTTACTTCGGTGATAGGCAAAGTAATGGAAAGGGTACTGAGGGATAGGATTTCTGAGCATCTGGAAAGACACTGCTTGACTAGGGATAGTCAGCACGGATTTGTGAGGGGTAGGTCTTGCCTCACAAGTCTTCTTGAATTCTTTGAGGAGGTGACCAAGCACGTGGATGAAGGTAAGGCAGTGGATGTGGTGTACATGGATTTTTGTAAGGCATTTGATAAGGTTCCCCATGGTAGGCTTATGCAGAAAGTAAGGAGGCATGGGATAGTGGGAAATTTGGCCAGTTGGATAACGAACTGGCTAACCGTTAGAAGTCAGAGAGTGGTGGTGGATGGCAAATATTCAGCCTGGAGCCCAGTTACCAGTGGCGTATCACAGGGATCAGTTCTGGGTTCTCTGCTGTTTGTGATTTTCATTAATGACTTGGATGAGGGAGTTGAAGTGTGGCAGACAAAATGAAGATTGGTGGAGTTGTGGATAGTGAGGAGGGCTGTTGTTGGCTGGAAAGAGACATAGATAGGATGCAGAGCTGGGCTGAGACGTGGCAGATGGAGTTTAACCCTGAAAAGTGTGAGGTTCTCCATTTTGGAAGGACAAATATGAATGCGGAATACAGGGTTAACGGTAGGGTTCTTGGCAATGTGGAGGAGCAGAGAGATCTTGGGGTCTATGTTCATAGATCTTTGAAAATTGCCACTCAAGTGGAGAGAGCTGTGAAGAAGGACTATGGTGTGCGAGCGTTCATTAGCAAGGGATTGAATTTAAGAGCCGTGAGGTGATGATGCAGCTGTACAAAACCTTGGTAAGGCCACATTTGGAGTACTGTGTGCAGTTCTGGTCGCCTCATTTTAGGAAGGATGTGGAAGCTTTGGAAAAGGTACAAAAGAGATTTACCAGGATGTTGCCTTGAATGGAGAGTAGGTCTTACGAGGAAAGGTTGAGGGTGCTAGGCCTTTTCTCATTAGAACGGAGAAGGTTGAGGGGCGACTTGATAGAGGTTTATAAGATGATCAGGTGAATAGATAGAGTAGACAGTCAGAGACTTTTTCCCCGGGTGGAACAAACCATTACAAGGGGACATAAATTTAAGGTGAATGGTGGAAGATATAGGGGGGATATCAGAGGTAGGTTCTTTACCCAGAGAGTAGTGGGGACATGGAATGCACTGCCTGTGGAAGTAGTTGAGTCGGAAACATTAGGGAACTTCAAGCGGCTGTTGGATAGGTACATGGATTACGGTAGAATGATGGGGTGCAGATTAATTTGTTCTTAATCTAGGACAAAAGTTCAGCACAACATTGTGGGCCGAAGTGCCTGTTCTGTGCTGTATTTTTCTATGTTCTATATTCTATGGTGTTGTTTTGCTGTACTGTTTTCTGAATAGTCATTTTAAAAGTGCGGTTCATGCACTCTACTATACCGCTGGACTGGGGGTGGTATGCTCTGTGGAATTTCTGTTTAATGCCAAATATTGTCATGATGTTCTGCATCACCCTGCTAGTGAAGTGGGAACCTTGGTCTGACTCAATGCTGCGTGGAAGACTCCACCGCGTAAATATCTGATGGGTCAAGATTTTAGCGGTGGCCTTTGCTGTGTTGGAACAAATGGGAAATGCCTTGACCCATTTAGTGAATGTATCAATAACGACCAGAACATATTTGAAACCATTTCTGCAGGAGGGAGGGGACCAATGTAATCGATTTGAAGATTTGTCCAGGGGCCCTCTACAGGTTGGGTGTGTCTTAATTGTCCTTTCTTTGCATAACGATCGTGTTGGTTTTGAGCACAAATCAGACAATTCTCCACATAATGGGTGACAGCGCTTTTCATTTCGGGCCACCAACACAGAGGTTTTAAATAGGCAATGGCAGTGTTATGGGCCAGGATTTTGAGAACTCCAAAGTATATCATGGAGATCACCTGACCCACGACTTTTACTAGATTGTGGTATGGGGAGCACACAGCCCACTCTACAGGTGTGGTGCAGCAGAAATCTAAAAGTATTTTTTTTAAAGCAAAGCAATGTTTATTCTATGAACTTAGTTAACTTTTTTAAAACATATAGTGAACATCTTCGCAACCATCAATTCAAATGCAATCCTCAAAGAATGCAACATTCTAAGTAATCCTTAAACTTTCCTTTTAACATCCATAAGACAATACCCCTTTTTACAGAAGCACAGCAGGTTTAAATTCTCTACAGAGAGCAGTTATTACTTTGAATTCACCCAAATGATCTAGAGATAGAATTTAGATAGCAAAGAGATCAAAATTACACCTGCTTTGGCTGGCTGCAGCTGCAACACTAAACAAAACTAAAAAACACAGACACACCCAAGCTTTTCCTCAAAGCGAAACTAAAAAGCAGAGCCAGAGCTCAGCTCCACCCACACTCTGACATCACTGCAGCCACTTGAGCAGACAAATATTTCTTTAAGTGACATTCCCATGACACCTCCCCCAAGAAAAAGAAATCAACCATCAACTTCAAGATGGTTTCATTTTTCACCTTTTCACTATCCTTCAAGAAACACCAACAGTAAATATACTTTTTTCATTTCAAAAACAACACACGCAAACAGGTATAATAACATAGTCCATTTTAGTTCTTCTTCCTCCATTGAACCGGCTTCTCGTAATCACATTCGAGACAAAGCATCGGCAATCATGTTTTCTCGTCCTGCCACATGTATTATTTTTTAATTAAGTGGCTGTAACAATAAAATCCATCGAAACAATTTGGCATTGTCGCTCCGGAATCGCTCCAAAAACGTCAATTTGAAGCCTACTTCTGACAATAAGCGACTTTCATTTTCATCAGTATAGATAATTGTGTCAATCGGATAGCTGGTCACATAAATTTGAAAATGTTGCAAAGCCAGCAACAAGCTCAAAGTCTCTTTCTCAATCGTAGAATATTTCTTTTGGTGAGAATTCAATTTCTTCGAAAAATAACCAGTAGGCCGCTGTAGCCCTTCGGCATCGTCTTGTGGAAGCACCGCATCTATGCCCACATCACTCGCATCAACAGCCACTTTGAATGGTTTGGTATAATTTGGGATGGCTAACACAGGAACAGTGGCTAACACAGACTTCAGGCTGTCAAATGCCTGTTGACACTTTGCTGTCCACTGGAATTTGTTACGCTTCTTGAGCAAGTCCGGCAGTGAACCGACCACACTGCTAAAATTCGGTACAAATTTCCGGAAAAATCCATTCACACCAAGAAATCCCATTATTTCCCGTCGTGTTGAGGGTATCGGAAACTCTCCAGTAACTTTTGTTTTGACATCCCGTGGGACCATTCGGCCCTGTGAAATTGTATGGCCAAGGAAAGTGACTTCGGCTTTTCCAAATTCACTTTTGGCTAGGTTTAACACCAAACCCGCCTCCTGAGGTCGATTGAATAACTCCATCAAATGATGCTTCAAACGTCCTGCCTATGTCTGGCGAAAAATTACCAGATCATCGATGTATACAGCACAATTGGGTAATCCTGAAACAATCATAGAACATACGTAGAACATACAGTGCAGAAGGAGGCCATTCGGCTCATCGAGTCTGCACCGACCCATTTAAGACCTCTCTTCCTCCCTAACCCTACAACTTTGTTGATTAACTATTGAAATGTGGGCATTTTTCATGCAAAATGGCATAACTTTAAATTGGTATATCCCAGCTGGTGTCACAAAAGCTGAAATCTAAATCCCCTCTTTGGATAAGTAACCTTTAAGTAAATCCAATTTGGAAATAAAAGCGGATTGTCCCACCTTCTCAATGCAATCCTACAAGCGTGGGATAGGATAAGAGTCAGTTCTTGTAACTGCATTAACCTTTCTATAGTCCACACACAACATTGGGTAATGTCCGATTTTGGTACCATCACGATGGGTGAGCTCCACTGGCTACACCCCACTTCAATTATGCCATTTTTAAGCATACTTTCAATCTGTTTGTGAACCTGTGCTAATTTTAAAGGGTTAAGTCTATATGGATGTTGTTTAATTGGAACAGCATTTCCCACATCGACATAGTGTATGCCCATTTTGGTACTTCCCAATTTATCTCCACAAACTTGCCCATGTGATATCAATAACTCTTTCAGGTCAGTCCGTTTTTCCTCTGAAGAACATTCTCGTTTTCCAATTTAATTTGAGGTATATCAAATTCAAAATCATCTGGCTTGAGTATTCGTTACTCCCAAATGGTACCTCATGTGCTACTCGCAGCACCTCCTTTCTATACCCCACCAGCAATATGTGAGTTAATTAGCACAGTGGGCAAAACAGCTGGCTTGTATTGCGAAACAAGGCCAGCAGCACAGGTTCGCTTCCTGTACTGGCCTCCCCGAACAGGTGGCAAAATGTGGCAACTAGGGGCTTTTCACAGTAACTTCATTGAAGCCTACTTGTGACAAAAAGCGATTATTATTCAGAGTAGAAATTCAAGTTCAAGAATAGTCGGAATGAATACGTGGCTTGAGAGATGGAGCAGGATGGAGGGGTTCAGGTTTTTGGGACATTGGAACCGGTTCTGGGGGCGGTGGGACCATTGCAAACCAGATGGTCTACACCTGGGCAGGACTGGAACCAATGTCCTAATGTTGGCGAGGTTTTAAACTAATGTGGCAGTGGGATGGGAACCATATTAGGAAGTTAGAGGTCAGTAAAGAAGCAGCAACTAAAGCCAGTAAAGTGCTAGATAATAAACTCATTGTGACTCAGAGGAAGAGTAGACAGGGAAGAGATGATGAACGCAAAGGGACAGGTGGTCTGAGGTGCATTTGTTTTAATGTGAGAAGTGTAGCAGGTAAGGCAGATGAACTTAGGACTTGGATTAGTACCTGGGAATATGATGTTATTGGTATTACTGAGACTTGGTTGAGGGAAGGCCACGATTGGCAACTAAATATCCCAGGGTATAGATGCTTCAGGAGGGATAGAGAGGGAGGTAAAAGGTGTGAAGGACTTGCATTACTGGTCAGAGATGATATCATAGCTGTGATTAAGGAGGGCACTATGGAGGATTTGAGCACTGAGGCAATATGGGTAGAACTAAGAAATAGGAAGGGTGCAGTAACATTGTTGGGACTTTACTACAGGCCTCCCAAAAGCAAGCGTGAAGTAGAGGTACAAATATGTCGCCAGATTATAGAAAAATGTAGAAGCAATAGGGTGGTCGTGATGGGAGATTTTAACTTTCCCAACATTGAATGGGACTCATGTAGTGTTGGAGGTGTAGATGGAGCAGAATTTGTAAAGAGCATCCAGGAGAGTTTTTTTAGAGCAGTATGTATATAGTCCAACTCGGGAAGGGGCCATACTGGACCTGGTATTGGGGAATGATCCCAGCCAGGTGGTTGAAGTTTCAGTTGGTGATTACTTTGGGAATAGCGATCACAATTCCGTAAGTTTTAGAATACTCAAGGACAAAGGCGTGAGTGGTCCTAAAGGAAGAGTGCTAAATTGGGGAAAGGCCAAGTATAACAAAATTCGGCAGGAGCTAGGGAATGTGGGTTGGGAGCAGCTGTTTAAGGGTAAATCCACATTTGAAATGTGGGAGTCTTTCAAGGAAAGGTTGATTAGAGTGCAGGACAGACATGTCCCTGTGAAAATGAGGGATAGAAATGGCAAGATTAAGGAACCATGGATGACGGGTGGAATTGTGAGACAAACCAAGATCAAAAAAGGAAGCATAGATAAGATCTAGGCGACTTAAAACTGATGAAGCTTCAGAGGAATATCGGGAAAATGGGACAAATCTCAAACGCGCAATAAAGAGGGCTAAAAGGGGTCATGAAATATCTTTGGCTAACAGGGTTAAGGAAAATCCCAAAGCCTTTTATTTGTATATAAGGAGCAAGAGGGTAACTAGAGAAAGGATTGGCCCACTCAAAGACAAAAGAGGGAATTTATGCGTGGAGTCAGAGGAAATGAGTAAGATTCTTAATGAGTGCTTTGCATCGGTATTCACCAAGGAGAGGGATGTTGAGGTTAGGTTAGGGATGGATGTTTAAATACTCTAGGTCAAGTCGGCATAAGGAAGGCGGAAGTTTTGGGTATTCTAAAAGGCATTAAGGTGGACAAGTCCCCAGGTCCGGATGGAATCCATCCCAGGTTACTGAGGGAAGCGAGGGACAAAATACCTGGGGCCTTAACAGCATCCTTGAGCACAGGTGAGGTGAGAGGACTGGAGAATTGCTAATGTTGTCCCTTTGTTTAAGAAGGGTAGCAGGGATAATCCAGGGAATTATAGACCTGTGAGCTTGACGTCAGTGGTAGGCAAACTGTTGGAGAAGATACTGAGGGATAGGATCTATTCACATTTGGAAGAAAATAGACTTATCAGTGATAGGCAGCAAGGTTTTGTGCAGGGAAGGTCATGTCTTACAAACCTAATAGAATTCTTTGAGGAAGTGACAAAGTTAATTGATGAGGGAAGGGTTATAGATGTCATACATGGACTTCAGTAAGGCATTTGATAAAGTTTCCCATGGCACGTTGATGGAAAAAGTGAAATCGCATGAGGTTCAGGGTGTACTAGCTAGATGGATAAAGAACTGGCTGGGCAACAGGAGACAGAGAATAGTGGTGGAAGGAAGTGTCTCAAAATGGAGAAAGGTGACGAGTGGTGTTCCACAGGGATCCGTGCTCGGACCACTGTTGTTTGTGATATACATAAATTATCTGGATGAAGGTATAGGTGGTCTGATTAGCAAGTTTGCACATGATACTAAGATTGGTGGAGTTGCAGGTAGTGAGGGGGACTGTCAGAGAATACAGCAAAATATAGATAGATTGGAGAGTTGGGCAGAGAAATGGCAGATGGAGTTCAATCCAGGCAAATGCGAGGGGATGCATTTTGAAAGATCCAATTCAAGAGCGGACTATACAGTCAATGGAAGAGTCCTGGGGTAAATTGATGTACAGAGAGATCTGGGAGTTCAGGTCCATTGTACCCTGAAGGTGGCAACGAAGGTCAATAGAGTGGTCAAAAAGGCATGCAGCATGCTTGCATTGTATTGAGTAGAAGAGTCGGCAGGTCATGTTGCAGTTGTATAGGACTTTGGTTAGGCCACATTTGGAATACTGCATTCAGTTCTGGTCGCCACATTACCAGAAGGATGTGAATGCTTTAGAAAGGGTGCAGAGGAGGTTCACCAGGATGTTGCCTGGTATGGAGGGTGCTAGCTATGAAGAAAGGTTGAGTAGATTAGGGTTGTTTTCGTTGGAAAGACGGAGGTTGAGGGGGGACCTGATTGAGGTCTACAAAATTATGAGAGGTATGGACAGGGTGGATAGCAACAAGCTTTTTCCAAGAGTGGGGGTGTCAATTACAAGGGGTCACGATTTCAAGGTGAGAGGGGGAAAGTTTAAGGGAGATGTGCGTGGAATGTTTTTTACGCAGAGGGTGGTGGGTGTCTGGAACGCCTTGCCAGCGGAGGTGGTAGAGTCGGGCACGATAACATTATTTAAGATGCATCTAGACAGATATATGAATGGGCGGGGAACACCGGGAAGTAGACCTTTGGAAAATAGGCGACAGGTTTAGATAAAGGATCTGGATCGGCGCAGGCTGGGAGGGCCGAAGGGCCTGTTCCTGTGGTGTAATTTTCTTTGTTCTTTGTTCTTTGTAATACCACTTGATGAACTTCTGCCCACTTTTCATCTGCCTGCATCTGTAAAATGTCTCCATTTTCTCATCAAGACATCACTTCAATGGTAATAACACTCAGATTCCTCTTCCGTGTATGCTTTCTAATACATCCGGTTTATTACTACATCTTTCTGTTGTAACTCTGCCAATTTCCCAGCACTAAACATATCCACCTCACCCTCCACCTGTTCTTTTCCAACCATTTGATTAAAAATAGTTTCTGATAATGGCACTTCATCTTTATCTTCACTCTCTGATTTCTCCTCTTGTCTTAACCTGTGACTTTGCAATCTTGTAACTACACAATCCGGAAAAATCCCAGGATATTCGTCCTTCATTACTTCAGTTGTCTGATTTTCCACTGGCTTATCAACCACAGTAGGCTTCGCTCCCACCTGCGATCCAGCTATATCATTACCCAAGATAAACCGTATTCCTGGACAAGATAGTTTCTCTATTACTCCTACTACCACTTCACCACTCTTCACTGAACTTTCCAATCTTACCTTATATAATGGAACATGATTCTTCTCACTCTGAATTCCACCTTTTCTGCAATATTCCTCCCAAACTACATAACTCCTCATCTCTTACCATCGAAGATTGACTAGCTCCCGTATCTCTTAAAATTGTGACTGCTTTACCTGCTCCTGCTGATACACATGAGTAAACTTTACCCACACAAGTAAATTCTTTAAAGAGATCTGGCACCTTCTTATGAATGACCTCTTGATCAGGCTGCACATCTTTTGTACCTCCTTCGCTTCACTTGTGCTTTCCTTTCCCACTTTAACAAACCCCACTGTCTTATCCTGTTTTCCGACATCAGTCTTCCCAGTGCTTTTTTTCAACCACCAACACCTTGACTTTACATGGCCTAGTTTATTACAGTGAAAAGATTTGAAACTTTTCATGTCTCTTCCACCCTCCTGGATTTCCTTTTTAATCTGAGACTCTCCTTATTATCTCCCATCAGATCACCTTTACCTTTACCACTTGAGTATTTCTCATGTCCCCAGTGTCTATCCCTCACAGGCTGAAACTGATGTCGAAACCAAACTTTGATTTATGAACTTATTCATAATCATCTGCCATTTCTGCTGCTAATCTCGCAGTTTTAACCCTCTGCTCTTCCACATGAGTTCTCATTACATCAGGAATTGAATTTTTAAACTCCTCCAAAAGTATAATTTCTCTGAGAGCTTCATACATTTGGTCTATTTTCAAAGCCGTTATCCATCTATCAAAATTACTTTGTTGATCCTTTTCAAACTACATTTATGTTTGACCAGGTTCTTTCCTTAAATTTCAATAAACCTTTGTCTGTAGGCTTCAGGCACTAGTTCATATGCACCTAAGATGTATTTTTTCTCCTCCTCATACGTCTCATACCTCCTCAGATAGTGATGCAAACACTTCACTAGCTCTACCTACCAGCTTTGTTTGAATCAGTAATTTCTCCTGTGGCCGTTTCATATGTTTAACTACCTTCTCAAATGAAATGAAAAAGGCTTCTACCGCTTTCTCATCAAACCTTGGCAATGCGTGGACATACTTAAATAGATCTCCACCAAGCCTTCGACTATGAAGCTCTTTCGCTTCATCCTCATCACTATCCTCCAATTGTACATTTTTCTTTTCGTCCGCCAATCATAACTGATGTCATGTTTCATGGCCATTTTCCGAAGTTCAAACTCTCGCTCTCTTTCCCTGTCCTCTCTCTCTCTTTCTTTTTCCTCTCTCTCCCTCTCTCCTTTTCTTTTTCCTTTCTATCTCTTTCTCTCTCTTTTTCCCCTCTCTATCTCTTTCTCTCTCTTTTTGTTCTCAAGCTGCTTTAATTCTTTTTCATGTTCAAGTTGCCTGATTTGTAACTGAAGTTTTGCCATTTCTAATGCGTCAGACTGTATCTAAGGCAATTTTAAATGCTCATCTACTGCCGTAAGTGCCTAATCTTTTCATACTTTGGCAGGTAATATTAAATGCAATGTATTTGCCAAATCTAACAGTCTGTTTTTAGTCTCTGTCCGTAAGGTACTGCGTGTGACCATCTTCACCCCCAAAACTTCTGAGCCTCTGAAAGAGCCATTGTCCACAACACATTCCCTACTTAAACTACAATACCACACCTGAAAAGCAACCATAATATGCTCACCCCTCACCATCTTTAAGTTCACAAAGCCAACCCAATAGATAGACTTTTATCCCTCTTGAGCCCCCAATTTGTTATGGGCCAGGGTTTAGAGAACTCCAAAGTATATCACGGAGATCACCTGGCCCACAACTTTTACTAGATTATGGTATGGAGAGCACACGGCCCACTCTACAGGTGTGTTGCAGCAGAAATCTAAAAGTATTTTTTAAAGCAAATCAATGTTTATTCTATAGACTCAGTTAACCTTTTAATAACATACAGTGAACATCTTAGCAACCATCAATTCAAATACAACCCCCAAAGAATACAACACTAAGTAATCCTTAAACTTTCCTTTTAACATCCATGAGACAAAAACCCTTTTTACAGAAGCACATCAGGTTCAAATTCTGTACTGAGAGCAGTTATCGTTTTGAATTCACCCAAATGATCTAGAGATAGTCTTTAGATGGCAGAGAGATCAAAATTACACCTTCTTTGGCTGGCTTCAGCTCCAACACTAAAACAAAACTGAAAATCACAGACACATCCAAGCTTTTCCTCAAAGCGAAACTAAAAAGCAGAGCCAGAGCTCAGCTCCACCCACACTCTGACATCACTGCAATCCCTTGAGCAGACAAACATTTCTTAAAGTGACATTCCCATGCCAGTAGTGTCTATTCCCTGATGTCCATGTCCGTCATGGAACTGGGATATTAACTGGTTTCTGTTAGGAATTAGGAATTCTGTAAAACTGTTGCAGACATACAGGCTTTCTGAGTGTATGTCCGTAAGCATTAGAAAAGAGTCTTGGCGATCGATTACATAGGTTACGGTTGCGAGCTCTGCTGCCTGGGCTCCTAAATGTCCTGGCAATTTTAAAGATGTTTCCTTTCGTGAGCGTCCCTTGGAATCCTCCATTTAAATCCTGCATCCAGTGATCCTAACACCATCCTCTACAATGGACGAGCCATCCACATAGATTTCAAGTGTGTCCCCTAAGTTTTGGGAACCTGGGGCTGGATTCTCCCCTACCCGGCGGGGGTACCGGTGGGACCATCTCCACCCATGAATCCTCCGCACCTTCAGGGACTAGGTCAGCACCAGAGTGGTTTGCGCCCCGGCGGCCGGCGTGAAAGGCCTTTGGCGCCACTCCATCCGGATCCAAAGGGACTCCGCGGCTGCTGACGTCATCCCGCGCATGCGCGGGGGGGTTCACCTTCGCGCCGGCCATCACGGAGGACCACACGGCCATCGTGTAGGAAAACAGTGCTGCCACGGTACAGGCCCGCCCGCGGATCGGTGGGCCCCGGCACCCCCAAGGGCCAGATCGCCCCGCGCCCCCCCCAGGACCATGGAGCCCGCCCATGCTGCCATGTCCCGCCGGTAAGGGGCCTAGTCCAATTTTCGCCGGCAGGACTTGCATAGAACGAGCGGGATTCAGCCCATCGCGGGTCGGATAATCGCCAGGGGGGCCGATGCGAGCGGCCTCCGACCAGCGCGGCGTGATTTCCACCCCCATCGAACCTTTGGCGCCCGGGAATTCGGCAGCTGGCGGGGGCGGGATTCACGCCGCGTCTCCGGCGATTCTCCGACCCGCCGGGGGTTGGAGAATCCCGCCCCTGGTTTCTTGCTGCCTGCGCGTGTCTGTAGTGACTGAGGAATAAAGCATCCTGCGTGGTGTTTAGCTGTAATGATCTGACATTCATGTGGGTTCCCTGTATATTGCAAATTGTCCGCTAAAAATGTATGTGTCTTGGTCTGTTTAACGGAGAGGTCCCTTCCTTGCAGTAATAGTGTCCAGCGAGCTGCTCTGACCTGGCTAACTGAAATGTCCTTTAATCTGCCGTCTAACAAATGTTGAGTGCGGGTATGCTCGGTGCGAATAGTGACTAGGTTGAGGCCTGTAATGTATGTGAAATACTAAACGTCCAAAAGACTGGAAGTAGGTGTGTTCACAGCCAGAAAATTCACGTTCTACGGGGTCTAAAACTCTGGAAGGATAGGCCACTGGTCCGAATCGGTCATGACGTTCCTGTAGGAGTACGGCGGATAGTGTTTGGTTCGGTGGTTGCTACTTCTATGGCATATGGCGAGTCAGGTTCAGGAACTTGTAAAGCGGGGGCTGTTCCTAAGGAGCGCTTTAAATCATTAATGGTGTCTGTGTGCTGTGGGAGCCAATTCCAGGGTGTGTTCTTTTTCAAGAGCTCTGAGAGTGGGACGGCTTTGATGGCAAACCCATCTATGTGATTCCTACAGTATCCCACTAAACCGAGGAATGAACGGAGTGCACTTACATTACAGGGCAGGGACAATTTAACTATGTAGTCTATTCGCTTCTGTTCAATCTCTCTTTTGCCATGGGTGATAATTGTCCCTAAATAGAGTACCTTCTCCCTCAGTATCTGGGCCTTTTTTGGGTTTACTTTACATCTGATGGACTGGAGCAGGGCTAGCAATTCGACTCGCAGAGCCACGTGTTCTTCCTTGGTGCCAGTTTGCAGGAACAGGTCGTCTACATATTGAACTATGCATTCGGGGAGGGAGAATTTAGAGAGACCAGCGGCTAGCTGTCTTTGGAAAATTGGGGGTGGGGGGGCGAATTATGGAATCCTTGTGGGAGACACGTCCATGTGTACTGCTGACCCTGAAACGTGAATGCAAATTTATATTGGCAAGCTTGGTCTAGAGGAATGGACCAAAAACCATTGCTAATCTCCAGCACGGTGAAATATCTTGCTTGCACTCCCTATTTAAGCATGGTCGCGGGACTCATGGCAATGGTGGGGGCTGTTAAAGGGGTAACTTTATTTAATTCACGATAGTCGATAGTGAGTCGCCATGAGCTGTCTGGTTTCTTTACTGGCCAAATTGGGGCATTGTTAGTGGAAGCTTTGGGTCGAATTACTCCTTGTTTCAGTAGGCTGCTGATGACCTTTTAAATCTTGCTCTCAGCCTGCTAGGGAAAGCCGTATTGCCTCTGGGGTTTGGGATTGGGACCTGAAATCATAACTGTGCCTGTAATCGTCCCACAATCGTGTTTGTGCTGGGCAAAAACACATTAGTGTTTGGTTAGCACCTTTCTAGTGGTCGCGTCAGTGCTAATTGCTGAGGGATTAAACCAATAGTCCCCTATTGAGGAGATCTTGTGTGCATAATCTCCTACGGATAGCGTTGTCGGGCCCTCATTGCTTTAGACATCTGTCATACACACCTATTTATGGGGTCAAAGGAAAGGTTATTGGAGTTCATGAAGTCCACACTGAGAATGTGCTCTGCGGTTTGTGGTGGCTTGACTAAAACGACTGGATGCTTAGTGGCGATGATGCCAACATGGACAGTTATAGGGGCTGTAATGTATCCTTCCTGCACATGCCCAATGAATCCACTCAATGTAATGGTGTCTATAATTTGCCAGGAGGTTTCTAGGAACAGGGTTGAGGAATTTAACGTGGTCCGGGACCCTCCTGTGTCCCAGAAAAAATCGACGGAATGTCCCGGACTTTGCCTGTGACTACTGGCCTTCCGACATTATCCCAATGCGTGTCACAGACCCAAGTTGGAGACTTCGGACACCGTCAATCGAGGGAGTTGTATGCGAGGTTACCTGAGTGGGCGTTTACAGCATGCATGGGGCGAGTTGCCTTCTAACCCGCATGGCTGGTGATTGTTTCTGGGTGGGGGGTTGGGTTGATCCTGTGGTCTCTGGTATCGGTGATTGGGTAGGGGATTTTGTCTACAATCGCAGGCGAAGTGACCCGTTTGTCCACAAGTATAACATGACCCTCGCAGCGCATGGGGTGAAGCTTGTGCTCTGGGATACTGTTCTCTGGGGTATTGTTCCTCGCTCCTGCCCTCATTTATCCACGCGGGTTCATAACGAGGTCTAACTGGGTGCATGGTGCCTTCTAATCCATCCTGTTTTATCTGCTCCTGTAGTGACTGTTCCCATGCCCTAGAGAGGCATCTGAGTACCCATGCCTCATTGTGTGTGTGATCTGCCGGGTCATAGTTTGCACAAGCCTTTTACTTGCTTCTGTTGTATGCGAAACTAAGGTTCATGACCATTTAGTGGTTTCTTCATCATCCCCCGGGCCTGACGGGATATATCCAAGGATTCTATGGGAAGCAAGAAATGAAATTGCAGAGCCGTTGGCAATGATCTTTTCGTCCTCGCTGTCAACAGGGGTGGTACCAGAGGATTGGAGAGTGGCGAATGTCGTGCCCCTGTTCAAAAAAGGGAATAGGGATAACCCTGGGAATTACAGACCAGTTAGTCTTACTTCGGTGGTAGGCAAAGTAATGGAAAGGGTACTGAGGGATAGGATTTCTGAGCATCTGGAAAGGCATTGCTTGATTAGGGATAGTCAGCACGGATTTGTGAGGGGTAGGTCTTGCCTTACAAGTCTTATTGAATTCTTTGAGGAGGTGACCTAGCATGTGGATGAAGGTAAAGCAGTGGATGTAGTGTACATGGATTTTAGTAAGGCATTTGATAAGGTTCCCCATGGTAGGCTTATGCAGAAAGTAAGGAGGCATGGGATAGTGGGAAATTTGGCCAGTTGGATAACAAACTGGCTAACCGATAGAAAACAGAGAGTGGTGGTGGATGGCAAATATTCAGCCTGGAGCCCAGTTATCAGTGGCGTACCGCAGGGATCAGTTCTGGGTCCTCTGCTGTTTGTGATTTTCATTAACGACTTGGATGAGGGAGTTGAAGGGTGGGTCAGTAAATTTGCAGATGATACGAAGATTGGTGGAGTTGTGGATAGTGAGGAGGGCTGTTGTCGGCTTCAAAGAGACATAGATAGAATGCAGAGCTGGGCTGAGAAGTGGCAGATGGAGTTTAACCCTGACAGTCCAAAGATGTGCGGGTTAGGTGGATTGGCCATGCTAAATTGCCCATAGTGTAAGGTTAATAGGGGGATTGTTGGGTTACGGGTATACGGGTTACGTGGGTTTAAGTAGGGTGATCATTGCTCGGCACAACATCGAGGGCCGAAGGGCCTGTTCTGTGCTGTACTGTTCTATGTTCTAAGTGTGAGGTTGTCCATTTTGGAAGGACAAATATGAATGCGGAATACAGGGTTAATGGTAGGGTTCTTGGCAATGTGGAGGAGCAGAGAGATCTTGGGGTCTATGTTCATAGTTCTTTGAAAGTTGCCACTCAAGTGGATAGAGCTGTGAAGAAGGCCTATGGTGTGCTAGCGTTCATTAGCAGAGGGATTGAATTTAAGAGCCGTGAGGTGATGATGCAGCTGTACAAAACCTTGGTCAGGCCACATTTGGAGTACTGTGTGCAGTTCTGGTCACCTCATTTTAGGAAGGATGTGGAAGCTTTGGAAAAGGTGCAAAGGAGATTTACCAGGATGTTGCCTGGAATGGAGAGTAGGTCATATGAGGAAAGGTTGAGGGTGCTAGGCCTTTTCTCATTAGAACGGAGAAGGGTGAGGGGCGACTTGATAGAGGTTTATAAGATGATCAGGGGAATAGATAGAGTAGACAGTCAGAGACTTTTTCCCCGGGTGGAACACACCATTACAAGGGGACATGAATTTAAGATAAATGGTGGAAGATATAGAGGGGATGTCAGAGGTAGGTTCTTTACCCAGAGAGTAGTGGGGGCATGGAATGCACTGCCTGTGGTAGTAGTTGAGTCGGAAAAGTTAGGGACCTTCAAGCGGCTATTGGATAGGTACTTGGATTAGGGTAGAATAATGGAGTGTAGGTTAACTTCTTAAGGGCAGCACGGTAGCATTGTGGATAGCACAATTGCTTCACAGCTCCAGGGTCCCAAGTTCGATTTCGACTTGGGTCACTGTCTGTGCGGAGTCTGCACATCACCCCCGTGTGTGCGTGGGTTTTCTCCGGGTACTCCGGTTTCCTCCCACAGTCCAAAGATGTGCAGGTTGGGTGGATTGGCCATGTAAAATTGTCCAAAATTCTATGATTAACCTAGGACAAAAGTTCGGCGCAACATCGTGGGCCGAAGGGCCTGTTCTGTGCTGTATTTCTCTATTACTCTATCTAGGTTAGTGCGGTTTAATTCCCCAAAAACTGCTTTGAAATGGATCCAGAGGCGGCCGGCAAAGACCGTTGGGTGCTCTCCTTTCTTTTGCCTATACTTATTCAAACCCTCTACTGGGTCCCCTTTATTATACCCGATAGCAGCTAATATGGAGTCCTTCATTTTGTCTCGGGTTCCTTCTCCTACAGTTCAGGTAATGCTGATTTTACGGACTGGCTAAGGCTCATTACTATTAATTTAACTTCCTCCCTCTCATCCAATCCATACATAACCTTCTGTTGGCGCACTTCCTCATAGAAGCAATGCCGGTCTGCAGTGGGTTCAAATGGTGTTATCTTAGTGCAGGCATCCCTTAACTGCGTTATTGAGAGTGGGGTGGTGTAGGTGGACCTATATGATTCCCTATCCTTCTTTCTGTAGTGACCGGATTCATGGGTGCCGGGGCAGTTTCACTACTCATGGGAGTGGGTGCTATCTGTTCAGTCGGGGCTGCTGGTGCTTTTCTTTATGGGATGGGTGGTGGCTGCTTTTGACCTTCAGTTCTGTCTACATATATGTGTGCGCTTTCTTTTAACTCTGCCCAATCGGCCATCTCTTCCTCCTCTTTCCCTACTGTCCCGAAGGTACTCATCAATCCATTCTGAACTGAGAGTAACGATTGGAGTCTATCTATCTCTCACTGGCATTTGGTGTGATCGGCGATACTTTGCTTTCGCTCTTTAGTGGCCTGGTGCAGCGCTCTCAAAGCTGCCTGTAAATAAGCACACTTTTGTGTTAACTGAGTGACCTTTTGTTCAGTCTCCTCTCTTACCAAGACCGCACGTTGTGTGTCTTGATAGGCCTTGTCATACTGGGTTTGGAAGCTGCTAAGGTGTACTATACAGGACTAACATCGGCAATTTCCCTTTCCTTAGCGGCTAACATCTCCCAGAGTTCCTCATCGTTTCTCCTGTTTTCTTCTTCCTGCTCTCCTAATTGACCGAGGAGTCTCTCCACGACCTCTTCAGTGCCTCACAGCTGTGCCAAGCAGTACACTATTTCAATTGGCTTTCTAAACTTTACTGTATTCTTTTTGTAATCCTCATATAGATTCTCCCATCAACTCTGTCCTATCTTCCCTTGAACCGTCTCAGTGTTTACACAAACATTCCACCAAAATGGCCAACATTTCTCTTTAAATACTTCCTCAACACATCCTCCCATACGGCTCTGACTTACCAACTACTGTAACCTCGAGTTGCGGATTCATCATCGTCTCTACTAATTGCGCTGCCATCTCTTCTCCACTTTTAATTTGGAACGGGGGGAATAAGGAGTCGATCGAACAGCAGGCACGGCTTATGGCTATATTCCCGGTTCACAATCCCTTTGGATTTGCATGCGAGTCTGACGAGTTTACCTTACCCTTCCCTGTTACTTACATAGAACATAGAACATAGAACAGTACAGCACAGAACAGGCCCTTCGGCCCTCGATGTTGTGCCGAACAATGATCACCCTACTTTAAACCCACGTAACCCGTATACCCGTAACCCAACAATCCCCCCATTAACCTTACACTACGGGCAATTTAGCATGGCCAATCCACCTAACCCGCACATCTTTGGACTGTGGGGGGAAACCGGAGCACCCGGAGGAAACCCACGCACACACAGGGAGGATGTGCAGACTCCACACAGACAGTGACCCAGCCGGGAATCGAACCTGGGACCCTGGAGCTGTGAAGCATTGATGCTAACCACCATGCTACCGTGAGGCCCCTTAATGCATGCATTAATGCACGCATGCGGTGAGTGCACACTTCCTTAATTTGGTTATTTGATCGATACAAAACTTGCTCTTGTGGTTCGTTTTCCTTTTTCCAATTTAATTCAAAGTTGTGGCATCTCTCGGTGTAACAAAGTCACTACTAATCGAGTCCCACCATGGTCGCCAATGAATGTTGCCACTTTATTATCAAACAGCGAGTATGTTACTTGTATTGACCAAATGACCACATAACCAGTATGTTAGTTCAAAAGGCAGTTTATTATTAAACACAAGACTTCTCTCTCTGTGCAATGATACACGCGGCTACGCACTAAACTACACCTATGAACTAAGATGACCTTTACTTAGCTTCTGATGACCGGCCCTGTGCGGGTAGATAAGGCCTTTATCTAAGTCCCCATGTGTGTCGGCTGGAAATCGTCAGGTTTGTCCCAGCTGCGGCTCTTCTCTCTCAGGTAGCAATCATGGTCTTGAACTTGGCTGGTCGTTATGCTGCAATTGGGGTGGGCACAGGCTGGTCCCAAAAAAGGCCGATCCCTAGTGCGCGGGGCTTCTTATCCTTCTTCTCTTTCGCCCTTTTGGGCGGGGTTAACTCAGGATCCAATGGATCGATAGGGTCTCGATCACTTTGATCGATACCGCCCAATTAGGGGCGGGTACATTGATGGCTGGTGGGTCCTCGCCGTTATTATTCCAAGTGCGTATGCCTTTCCAAATAAGGGGAGGTGGCGCCGCGGAGTCTGCTACTGTTGCTATTCCTTAATCTGAGTCTATTGTCCTGGGGAAATCGGTGATTGAACTTTAACAGGTGCAAGTTTCGGTTCGGTCTGGTTTTCCTTTGCACAATACACGGGGGCTGTGCACTGTTTGTGTCCTGACTTGACCACAATTCCCATTATCCTTTGCGGGCGGCCATTTTAGGTGGTCACAATATCAGAGAAAACTTAATTTTTTTTAAATTCCGCTAAAAGGTGAATACACAGGGTGCCCCAGTTCAGCGTCTGACTATCCACTCTGTCAATGGTCCTCATAATTTGTAGGCTTCTATCAGGTCGCCGCTCAACTTCCATCGTTCCAGTGAGAACAAACCGAGTTTATCCAACCTTTCCTCATCGCTAATGCCCTCTATATCTGTACCCTCTCCAAAGACGGTCTCCTAATTGGCTACCTGTGGGTCCACTGTGCAGTCACAGGGCTGGTAGCTCTGAAACCTCACCAGTGCCACCGGGAAAAGTGATCACAGTTGAGGCAGGTGTACCTAAAACAATGAATATTTCAGGGTGCCCAGGGTCCTTCTATGAGTGTGGTTTGGTCTGCTCCGATGGGCCCTCTAGGCTGCTGCATCAAGACCAACTCCATTAAGCGAGCAGTTTCACCACACAGCAGGGGTTTGCCCTGCTGTTGGCAAAATGCCCGTGGTTCCATAAAATGGTATTTAAAAGGATCTTCAGGTGTGAATATTGGTGGTTTACATTCTTGGACAATTTTATTTGTCTGGTCCTGTCAGAACTATCCTAACCCAGGTCACCTTGGAAGGGGGATACCAAACATCACAGAGAAGTAAAGGTTTCACACACCAATCTTCATAGTCAGAAGGTTATGGCAGAAATGGTTAACGCACAGGCCATTTCATCTTTTAAAAGTAAAGTGGATTAACATTTGAAAGTAATAATAATAATAATTGCCTATTGTCACAAGTGAGCTTCAATGAAGTTACTGTGAAAAGCCCCTCGTCGCCATATTCCGGCGGCTGTTCAGGGAGGCTGGTGTGGGAATTGAACCTGCACTGCTGCCTTGTTCTGCATTACAAGCCCAGTGTGCAAAACCAGCCCCATAAGTAGTGGATCACACAGAATACTGATGAGAAAAGGAAGAAGTGAAATTGATCTGGAGTGCTGTACCAAAGATCTAAAGAAATGGTGGGAAAAATCCAACCGTGCTGCCACTTGATCCTAATAAGCCAGTGGGAAAAGAGCAATGGTGTAAATATAAGCTTAATTTACAAAAATAAGTCAAGTCTCTCAATAGCAGCACTATGTCTTTGAACTATAATGACACAGAGCAAATAACGGGCATGATTCTCCTTTCCACCAGCCCCATTTTCCGGTGTGGCATGCCCCCGCCAGCAGCAGGATCCTCTGTTCCAGCAGCTGGCCACTGGGGTTTCCTATTGTGGCCATTGTATGCCATTGGGAAACCCGCAGGGGTGGGTGGGCTTCCGTCGAAGCAAAGGTTCCAGCTGATGGAGAATCCCGCAGAACATTGGGCAGCACGGTAGCATTGTGGACAGCACAATTGCTTCACAGCTCCAGGGTCGCAGGTTCGATTCCGGCTTGGGTCACTGTCTGTGTGGAGTCTGCACATCCTCCCCGTGTGTGCGTGGGTTTCCTCCGGGTGCTCCGGTTTCCTCCCACAGTCCAAAGATGTGCAGGTTAGGTGGATTGGCCATGATAAATTGCCCTTAGTGTCCAAAATTGCCCTTAGTGTTGGGTGGGGTTACTAGGTTATGGGGATAGGGTGGAGGTGTTGACCTTGGGTAGGGTGCTCTTTCCAAGAGCCGGTGCAGACTTGATGGGCCGAATGGCCTCCTTCTGCACTGTAAATTCTATGGTAAAAGAACATCTCCCACATCAGGTGACATCTGCAGTGGAGAGGTTTTGTTGAATAAGGTTTGGAGCCAGCTGTACATTACAGTCAGGGGCAGGATACAAGCATTTGAATTCCAATCTCTGTTACTTTAGTTCAATACGAAATAACAGTTGATTTATCTGACTCATCAGTGCATGTGTTTTAATAAACAATAATTTTTTCAGGACAAGGTACTTAAGTCTGTTGAACTTCTTCCAATGTGATCTTCATGTTAACTACCAGTGAAATCAAAGTCCTCGGTAATTGTTTTGGGCTTGGCATGGATCCTTTGTACTGGAATCAACTCTGTAGACAATTATTTGGCTGACAATAGGTTTGTGCAAACAATTACTTTGTGGACATTCCACTCAGTCTTACAATGCAGTAGACAGAATGTCTTTAACAAGACAATAAATCATTATGAATTGAGTAAAGAACCGTCTGCAAATTTGCTGTATTTATTGATGTGATTCTACATTTATTTTTACTTTCACTGATATCTTGCCGTTTTCTTTTTAAACAAAAAGCAACATCTGCCTCAAAAGAAATTGGCACAAACTACTTGGACATTCGAGCAGCTTTACTCTAATATTACAAATCCTCAGTTCTGTTCGTACAATTCTGATCTTTTTCTAATAACTAGAAAGGTTGTCATAATTTAATTATAATATAAATCTCGGAAATGTCCTCACCTCTGCTCCTCAATTGATTTGTGTACTGTAATCTGGTCAGTGTCAATTTAGTAACACTCTACATTTTTCTTAATATGTATTTTATTACAAACATGTATCAAAGCAGGTTACAACAAATAAACACCCCGGGAAACATACTTCCTAACAATCAACGACACAGTCTGTACAGGTTTTCCCCCTTTTTCACCCTCCTCCCCTCCCCCCTCCCCCCTCCCCCCATCACCCCACCCCCTGCGATGAACAGCTCCTCAAACATGTCACAAACATCCCCCACCTTTTCTTAAACTCCCCTGCTGAGCCCCTTAACTCATACTTTACCTTCTCTAACCACAGGAAGTCATACAGGTCACCCAACCAAGCCGCTACCCCCGGTGACAATGCCGACCGCCACTCCAGCAAAATTTGCCGCCGTGCAATCAGAGTGGCGATGGCCATGACATCGACCTTCCTCCTCTCCATGAGCTCCGGCTTCTCTGAAACCTCAAATATCGCCACCAAAGGGTCGGGGTCCACCTCCTCCTCCACAACCCTGGCTAAGACTGCAAACACTCCCGCCCAGAATCTTCCCAATTTTTCGCAACCCCAAAACAAGTGCATGTGATTTGCTGACCTCGGCCGACACCTCTCACACTCATCTGCTACCTCCATGAAAGAACCCACTCATTCTCGCCCGAGTCAGATGCACCCTATGCAACACCTCAAACTGTACCAGGCTCATCCTTGTGCATGAGGAGGTCCTGTTTACCCTACGCAGTGCCTCACTCCATACTCCCCAATTGATGTCCCCTCCCTACTCCGCTTCCCATTTCTCCTTGATCTTCACCACCTGCTCGCCTCCCTACTCCCGCAGTCACTTGTATGTATCCCCAATTTTTCCCTCCCCTTCCACATCCGGAAGCAGCATTCGCTCCAGCAGGGTGTATCCCGGCAGCCGAGGGAACCCCCTCCAGACCTTTCGTGCAAAATCCCTATCCTGCAGATATCTGAACTCACTCCCCCTCGACAGCTCTACCCTCTCCCTTAGATCTTCCAGACTGGTGAACCCTTCCTCCAAATAAAAATACATTACCATGATCAGCCCCAGATCCCTCCACCTCCTGTCTACACTATCCAAACCCCCCCCCCCCCCCTCCCCCCGGCTCAAACCTATGATTCTTACACAGCGGCGTTAGCATCAACATCCTTACCATCCTAAAATGCCTCCACTGCTGATTCTATGGGTGGGATTCTCTGATCCTGAGGCTAAGTGTTGATGCCGTTTTAAACGTCTTCGCGTTTCTCGACGGCATCAACATGGCCTTAGGAGCAGCGATTCTGACCCCTAACAGGGGGCCAGCATGGCACTGCAGCGCCCACGCCATTCCAGCTGCCGATTCCCGGCTTCAGATGGGTGCCGCAGTGCGCAGTGGGACCGGTGTGATTGCCGCGCATGCGCGGTGGCTCCCTTCTCCACGCTGGACCCGACGCAACATGGCATAGGGCTACAGGGGCCGGCGCAGAACAAAAGAGGCCCCCCGGGGTTGGACCACCTTCCCCCCACACCAGGCTGTCCCCGGATCCATTCACGCCGAGGTCCTGCCGGGTAAGACCAGGTTAGAATGGCGCCGGCGGGACTCGAGTTTTCTGATCGCAGCTCAGCCCATCCTGGCTGAGAATCGCCGGGGGCGCGGAAGGCGCTTAGAGCAGCCCCTGATCAGCTCCGCACCGGCGCTGATGGCGCTGATTCTCCGGACCGGCATCGGGACAGCGTCGCGCTATCCGCGCTGGTCCAGGTGATTCTCCATCCCGGCCTGGGCTGAGAGAATCCTGCCCCATATCTTTACCATGGATTGCACCAGGGCTTCCTGAATACCAACTGGGGACCATTGGCAATGCTGCCAACACCATAGCCCTCAAACTAGACCCCTTACAAGATTCCTCCTCCATCCTAACCCACTCTACCCCTTCTCCTTTCCACCACCGTTGCACCTTGTCCACATTCGCCGCCCAATAATAATGAAGCAAGTTCGGCAACGCCAACTCCCCCTGCTGCCTCTGCCTCTATTGCAGGATCCTCCCCAACCTTGGCGCCTTCCCCGCCCATACAAAGTTCGAGATGATCCTGTCCACTTTTCAAACAAAGGCCTTTGGTATAAAGATCGGGAGAGCCTGAAACATAAACAAGAACCTCGGCAACTCCCCCTTCTCCAGTGCTTCATTAAACACCCCCAACAGATGTGGTGCCAGATCCGCCGCAAATTCCTTATAAAATTCCGCCGGGTACCCATCCGGTCCAGGGACCTTCCCCAACTTCATACCTCTGACACTATCCAGCACCTCCCTCAGCCCCAGGGGCTCCTCCAACGCCTGCCTCTTTGCTTCCTCCACCTGGGGGAATTGCAGCTCGTCCAGAAACCACCCCATGTCCCCCTCCTCTCCCCCCCGGGTCCGCTTTGTAAAGTCCCTCGTAGTACTCTCTAAATGTCTCATTTATCTTTCCTGGCTCCGACACCACATCCCCAGCCCCAGTCTGTATCTTCAATATTTCCCTGGACGTAGCCTGCTTCCGTAGCTGGTGCACCAGCATGCGGCTCGCCTTCTCCCCATACTCGTATTGCACCTCTCTTGCCCTACGCAGTTGCCCTACTGCCCTCCGCATTGTTAGCCTGTCAAATTGCCCCTGTAACCTTTTCCTCCTCGCCAATCCCTCCACGGTGGGCATCCTAACCCCGCATAATCTGTCCCCTCCACCCCAACCGAAATCTCCCGACTCATACAAAGTAGTCAATCCTCAAATACACCTTATGGATGTGTGAAAAGAAGGAATACTCCCTTCCCCCTGGGTTCTGAAAACGCCATGAGTTCACCATACCCATCCTCTCCATAAACCCCCCCAACTCCCCCCAACTACCAATCAACCTGGGTTAAAAATTTCCTCCCATAATCAACTGGTGAGTGGCCAAATCCGGGATCGCTGCCAGCAAATCCCTCATAAAACCCACGTCATCCCAATTTGGGGCATACACATTTACCAACACTACCGGTGCCCCTTCCAATACCCCACTCACAATCACATACCTCCCACCCAGATCCCTCGCCTCCTTCGTGCTCACAAATCCCATTTTCTTGCTCATTAAAAGCGCCACTCCCCTCAATTTCAAATCAAACCCCGAGTGAAAAACCTGCCCGACCCACCCCTTCCTTAACCTAACCTGGTCCTTCACACGGAAGTACGTCTCCTGCCGAAAGCCAACCCCCGCTTTCAAGCTCCTGAGGTGTGCGAACACCCGTGACCTTTCAACTGGCCCATTCAGCCCCTGGATGATCCATGCTACCAACCTTACCAGAGGCTTATGCCTCCAATCCCCTCTATCATCTGTCATCTTCCCCACTTAACCCCTGCCTCTTTAATTCCACCCAATACCTAGCCCATCCCAGATGGCCCCTTTCTCCGCCCTTGACCATGTCATCTCTCACCCCCTGCCAAGTCACAGTAACCTACCCCCTTCACTCCCCACTTCCCCCCTCACCCCGGCCACCCCTCTCGGCCTTCATCCCCACCACCTCACTTCTGTTCACCAGCATAACCTGCTAGCGCGGCTGCCCCTGTCCAAAGACACCTCCCAATGACCTCCCCTCACTCCTCAGCTCCAAGACGAAGGCCTCCTGCTGGCCTTACCCTCCCCCACCCAAACAAGGACTTCTCCTGAACTCCAGGTAGCCTTTTCCAAAAGCAAACAAACAAATGTTAAACACAAACAGTCCCATAAAACAGGAGGGGGGATGGGAACATCCATCACCACATAAACTTTTCACCCTACAACTCCTTACAATCTCAACATTGAACAGAACCCCCCCCGCCCCCCCAAAAGAAAGACGGAAATCTCTACAATCTCTACACCCACTTCAAACATGCTCCCAACCATTATAAAGTGCCAGCACCCTGGTTCCCAAGCATTGTCCGCTCAGTTCTCAACATTTTACCAGTTAGAGCACTCCAAACCTGATTTGCTGCGGGTACAGCACCGCCTTGGCCTTGTTGAAACCTGCCTGCCGTTTTGCCAACTCTGCTCCGATGTCCTGATCAATTCGGATGCTATTTCCCTCCCAGTCTCAGGTACGCTTCTCCCTAGCCCATTGCAGAATCATCTCTTTCTCCACAAATTTGTGGAGTCTCACGATCACCACACGTGGCAACTTTCCAGCCTCAGTGACCTATGTGCTCGGTCCACTTCAGGCACCTTATCCAGCACCCCTTCTGCCACCAGCCCCGCCAGCATCTTCGAGACATACCTTGTCGGACTCACACCTTCCATTCCTTCAGGCAAGCCCACTGTTCGCAGGTTCTGCCTTCTCGAGGTATTCTCCTGCTCCTCTACCTTTGCCCTCAACATTTTACACAGGTCCCCTAGGAGCCATACCTCCGCCTCCAGAGTCACCACATGATTGCTGTGGTTCAAGATCACTCCTTCGATCTCCCAAATCTGTGACCCCTGCACCTCCAAACACCTCTCTACCCATTCCAGAGAACTCTTCAGGGGTGCCACAGCTTCCTTGATGCGCAATCCTCACGCATTTCTTTCCTCTGTTGATGGAATTCCTCTTGATAAAAAGCATCAGCTCCTGTATCTGGGGCCTTCCAGCTTGCCCTTCCCCCGCCTGCATGCTGAAAGAGGCTGTTGCTGACGCACAAGATTGTTCCAACTTTTCAGCCAAATCTCTCACTGTTTTCTGCCAGGTCTGGTAACCAGCAGACATATCACTCCCGGGGGAAACTACTCCTCCAATATTCACCTATGCCTTTTCATCAAAATTACACCCAGTATTGGGTAAAAAGAGCTATTTTCTATGACTTTAAGCAGCAGCTGGCTGTAGGTGACCATTCACTCCATAGTCACAAACAGAAGTCCTAGTTATACTATACATAAGCCAACACATCAGAGCTCATGGGCACGATTCAATGGAAACACTTCAAAGTGTCATTTTTGGCGCATTTGGAGGGTATTTTGCGATGGGTGCTTTGGGAGATCGCAACCAGTATTCAATGGCACACCAAAATTCAGCCCCCACCAGATTCTCAAAATTACTGGCTCCCTCGCCATCTGATTCGCTGGACTCGTACCTCAGCAGCTCACTGCTAAAATACTCCCTCACTCTCACTTCCAGTCAACACACAAGCAAGGCAGCGCGCAGAACTGCTTTGGGGATCCCGACCTCACAGGCCTTCTCCCGCTGTGGGTGAGAGGCGGGGCATCCTGTTCCCCGAGAGGATTGGAGGACCAGCAGCAGGGTGAGAAATGTCGCCTGGGAGGCAATGGTAGCGGCTGTTAGTGTGGGCATCATGACCAGGACGACCACCATCCAATGCAGGAAGAAATTAAACGACGTCCAACGAGCTGCATGTTACCACGTCTCTCTTGGCATCAGTTCCACCTGCCACCCCTCAAATCCCCAACCCTTCGCACCCCCCAATTCACTGGCTGAAAACTTGCACCCTCCCCACATCTGATCTTTGTGCTTGTTCCTCAGAACCCCCTGGCACCAACCAGCATAACCCCTTCATGTGCAGGTGCGATGCCCACAATGCCATCTGCTCTAGACCCGCCGTGACTCAACAAGCATGTGGCCCTCAAAGCCCTCTCTTTGTCCCCGCAGGAGAAGATAGCCCATAATAAATGGGAAAGGGCCAAGATGAGGGAACGGGATGTCAGAGATCCAAGTCCTCACCTCATGTGGAATGGGCCCTGGAGATTGTGGGGTTGCTTGAGGAGAGAGCAAGGTTGTCCTGCACCACAGAGGTGAGGATCTACTACTCCTTTACCCAGATAACGTGTCTCAAGCGAGTTGTTCATTTCAGATAAAATGATCCTTCCCTCTCACTGACCACATGACCATTGTCTCGCAGGATCTCCAACTGATGAGGGGCCGAGTCATTTCTCCTACCGCTGTCACCCAAGAGACCAGGATAGTAGACTCTTGGTTCAAACACAGAACATAGAAACAGAGGCCCTGAGAGCTCACTCTGGCCGGAGTTCTTCACCAACCATCCATTTGGAAGCCCTGTGCAGTGATACAAAACATCATCTATACAGGCTTCATCATACTTATGGAGAGAATAGTTTATAGTGTGAATCTCTCTCAAACATAGGTAATATCCATCAGGGAGCATTGGTTGCATGAAAAAGGTAACCCTTTTATAGATTCTGTAGAATTGCCTCATCATATGATACAATCATGCATGTCTCTACTCACCTCAATTATCTTTTATAGCTCTTAACACCACCATTCAAACTGTGCATTGCATTTAGCTAACAATTTCTTGATAAACCGTAGAATGATAAATCATTCAGTCCTTTATGCCTGTACCAGCTCTTTGCAAGAGCAACTCAGCTGGTCCCACAACCCTGAAGCCGTGAAAATTTTTTCTCTTAACAATAATAATAATCTTCATTGTCACAAGTAGGCTTACATTAACACTGCAATGAAGTTACTGTGATAGGCCCCTAGTTGCCACATTCTGGCACCTGTTCGGGTACATGGAGGGAGGATTCAAAATGTCCAAATTACCTAACAGCACATCTTTGTATATTTGTGGGAGGAAACTGGAGCACCCGGAGGAAACCCACACAGACACGGGAGAATGTGCAGACTCTGCACAGACAGTGACCAGCGAGGAATCGAGCCTGCCACCTGGGGTTGTGAAGCAATAGTGCTAACTACGGTGCTATCGTGCCGACCTTCAAGTCCTTTTCCAATATCTGTTTGAAAGCCCTAATCGAATCTCCCTCTACCACACTCTCAATTGGTGTATTCCGGATTCTAACCATGAAAGAAAATTTTCTTCATGTCCTTGGGCTTATTTACTATACAAGGCACAAAGCATAAAATGTTCATAAGGGATTGGGTAAACATATTGTGGGTGTATTTATGAAGACAAGGTACATGAGAACAGTTATAAATTGGTATCAGGCTTTTAGACATCAGAGATGTTTACGTCTACTCTGCTCAAAGCAAAAGTGAAACTAAAACTGGATCACGTGACACATTTTCCCTTCTAGTGATGTCATGCTTATATCCCTTAAAAGCATATTGCAACATCCCTCTTTCTTTTTACCTCCCCTCCCTTCCAAAAGAGTATAACTGTTTACAATACATGTTCAAGTTTAGTTACCATTACATAAGTGCATAGAAGTGGTGAATCTATGAGTCTCCAAAGCGTAAAATAATCTGCTGGTATGACCAGATCTGGTAATGGTAACCTGGTCTAGAGCTTTCTCTAATTCTTCACAGTAATCTGTGGGATTGTCATTCTTGGATGTTGTTCCTGGTTGTATTTGGGACCTTGTCCTAGATGTAATAGGACTGTATGGTGGTGAAGAGCTAAAATAGATCTGATTTGTCCTCGGTCATAGAATCATAGAATCATAAAATTTACAGTGCTGAAGGAGGCCATTCGGCCTATCCAGTCTGCACCGGCCCATGGAAAGAAGACCCTACTTAACCCCACACTTCCACCCCATCCCCGCAACCCAAGTGACCCTAACCTTTTTGGACACTTAGGATAATTTAGCATAGCCAATCACCTAACCTGCACATCTTTGGGAGGAAACCGGAGCACCCAGAAGAAACCCACGAAGACACGGGGAGAACATGTAGACTCTGCACAGACAGTGACCAAAGCCAGGTATCGAACCTGGGACCCGAGAGCTATGAAGCAACAGTGCTATCCATTATGCTACTGTGTCGCTCCAGTCACGCCTCACGATGGCACCTTTGTTTGGAATGACTGTAGAGGATCTTGGTTCTGAGCAAATCCTGATTATCTCAGATGGTTGCCATGAATTTTCCATGGAATCCTGGATACAAACTTTCTGTCTCAAATCTAAACTGGACAATTCTTTACAACATGTTGATTGTGCACATTAGTAATCTTCTTATAGAGTTTAGAACATAGAACATAGAACAGTACAGCACAGAACAGGCCCTTTGGCCCTCGATGTTGTGCCGAGCAATGATCACCCTACTCAACCCCACGTATCCACCCTATACCCGTAACCCAACAACCCCTCTTTAACCTTACTTTTTAGGACACTACGGGCAATTTAGCACGGCCAATCCACCTAACCCGCACATCTTTGGATTGTGGGAGGAAACCGGAGCACCCGGAGGAAACCCACGCACACACGGGGAGGATGTGCAGACTCCACACAGACAGTGACCCAGCCGGGAATCAAACCTGGGACCCTGGAGCTGTGAAGCATTTATGATAACCACCATGCTACCGTGCTGCCCTTGTTTAGAAGTTTAGAAGTTGCTTTCTAGTTTCTGAGAGAGTAGAATGAGTAAGACTAGGTGAATTAGAGTACAATGGTCTGCCAAAAGTAAACTCTGCTGCAATGGGATATTTGGTGTCAGATGTAACTTTGCAACATGCATTGTCTGTCTACATTTGAGAACTGGGAATTGCACTGTATGAATCATTTGTTCAGCTGGTCCAGCAGATTTAGGATAATGAGGAGAGGAAGTAGTGTGATCAATGTTTCACATCTCACACACATGTCCTGAAAAAGCTTCCCGATAAATTGTGGCATTATCCATAATGGTCTCTCTAGGCACACTAAATAAACTGAAAATAGCACTCAGTGTGTGTGAGACAGTTGTGCTTGATTTACTGTCCAATTGTCAAATAATTGGGTACTTGGTAAAGTAGTTGACAATGTATGTATGTACAATGTGCAGAAAGAAGCTATTTGGCCTATTGAGTCTGCACCGACTATCTGAAGGTGCACCCTACTTATTTCCACTTCCCCGCCCCATTCCCGTAACCCCACCTAACCTTTGAACACAAAGGGCATATTTAGCATGGCCAATCTACCTAACCTTTTTTTAAGGCATATAGAATTTTTAACACCAATTTTCAGTAGGAAAATGACAACAGAACAAATAACACCCACCCAAACTCAGCCAACATGGCTTACACACCCTGTCCACCCGTCCCCCTGACGGGTGGCGATATCAATGCCATGCTCCGGTCCCTCGCTGTTGGCGATATCAATGCCATGCTCCGGTCCCTCGCTGGTGGCGATATCAACGCCATGCTACGCTCGCAGGTGGCGATATCAACGCTATGCTCCGGTCCCTCGCTGGTGGCGATATCAATGCCATGCTCCGGTCCCTCGCTGGTGACGATATCAATGCCATGCTCCGCTCGCTGGTGACGATATCAATGCCATGCTCCGGTCCCTCGCTGGTGGCGATATCAATGCCATGCTCCTGTCCCGCGCTGGTGGTGATATCAATGCAATGCTCCGCTCGCTTGTGGCAATACCCACGCCATGCTCCGGTTCCTCGCTTGTGGCAATATCAATGCCATGCTCCGGTCCCTCGCTGGTGGCGATATCAATGCCATACTCGGCTCGCTGGTGGCAATATCAATGCCATGCTCTGCTCGCTGGTGGCGATTTCAATGCCATGTTCCGCTCGCTGGTGGCGATATCAATGCCATGCTCCACTCGCTGGTAGCGATATCAATGCCATGTTCCGCTTGCTGGTGGCGATATCAATGCCATGATCCGCTCGCTGGTGGCGATATCAACGCCACGCTCCGCTCGCTGGTGGCGATATCAATGCCATGATCCGCTCGCTGGTGGCAATATCAATGCCATGCTCCACTCGCTGGTGGCGATATCAATGCCATGCTCCGGTCCCTCGCTGGTGGCGATATCAACGCCATGCTCCGCTCGCTGGTGGCGATATCAATGCCATGCTCCGCTCGCTGGTGGCAATATCAATGCCATGCTCCACTCGCTGGTGGCGATATCAATGCCATGCTCCGGTCCCTCGCTGGTGGCAATATCAATGCCATGCTCCGCTCGCTGGTGGCGATATCAATGCCATGCTCCGGTCTCTCACTGGTGGCGATATCAATGCCATGTTCCGCTCGCTGGTGGCGATATCAATGCCATGTTCCGCTCGCTGGTGGCGATATCAATGCCATGATCCGCTCGCTGGTGGCGATATCAACGCCATGCTCCGGTCCCTCGCTGGTGGCGATATCAATGCCATGCTCCGCTCACTGGTGGCGATATCAATGCCATGCTCCGCTCGCTGGTGGCGATATCATTGCCATGCTCTGCTCGCTGGTGGCAATACCAACGCCATGCTCCGCTCGCTGGTGGCAATATCAATGCCATGCTCCGCTCGCTGGTAGCGATATCAATGCCATGCTCCGCTCGCTGGTGGCGATATCAATGCCATGCTCCGCTCGCTGGTGGCAATATCAATGCCATGCTCCGCTCGCTGGTGGCAATATCAATGCCATGCTCCGCTCGCTGGTGGCAATATCAATGCCATGCTCCGCTCGCTGGTGGCGATATCAATGCCATGCTCCGCTCGCTGGTGGCAATATCAATGCCATGCTCCGCTTGCTGGTGGCAATATCAATGCCATGCTCCGCTCGCTGGTGGTGATATCAATGCCATGCGTGGTGGCGACATCAATGCCATGTTCCGGTCCCTCGCTGGTGGCGATATCAATGCCATGCTCCGCTCGCTGGTGGCGATACCAACGCCATGCTCCGCTCGCTGGTGGCGATATCAATGCCATGCTCCGGTTCCTCACTGCTGGCGATATCAATGCCATGCTCCGGTCCATCACTGGTGGCAATATCAATGCCATGCTCCGGTCCCTCGCTGGTGGCGATATCAATGCCATGCTCCGCTCGCTGGTGGCGATATCAATGCCATTCTCCGCTCGCTGGTGGCGATATCAATGCCATGCTCCGCTCGCTGGTGGCGATATCAATGCCATTCTCCGCTCGCTGGTGGCGATATCAATGGTATGCTCCGCTCGCTGGTGACAATATCAATGCCATGCTCCGCTCGCTGGTGGCAATACCAATGCCATGCTCCGGTCCCTCGCTGGTGGCGATATCAATGCCATGCTCCGGTCCCTCGCTTGTGGCGATATCAATGCCATGCTCCGGTCCCTCGCTGGTGGCGATATCAATGCCATGCTCCGGTCCATCGCTTGTGGCGATATCAATGCCATGCTCCGGTCCCTCGCTGGTGGCAATACCAACGTCATCCTCTGCTCGCTGGTGGCGATATCAATGCAATGCTCCGCTCGCTTGTGGCAATACCCACGCCTTGCTCCGGTTCCTCGCTTGTGGCAATATCAATGCCATGCTCCGCTGGCTGGTGGCAATATCAATGCCATGCTCCGCTCGCTGGTGGCGATATCAATGCCATGTTCCGCTCGCTGGTGGCGATATCAATGCCATGCTCCGGTCCCTTGCTGGTGGCAATATCAATGCCATGCTCCGCTCGCTGGTGGCGATATCAATGCCATGCTCCGGTCCCTCGCTGGTGGCGATACCAATGCCATGCTCCGCTCGCTGGTGGCAATATCAATGCCACGCTCCGCTCGCTGGTGGCGATATCAACGCCATGCTCCGCTCGCTGGTGGCGATATCAATGCCATGCTCCGGTTCCTCACTGCTGGTGATATCAATGCCATGCTCCGGTCCATCACTGGTGGCGATATCAATGCCATGCTCCGCTCGCTGGTGGCGATATCAATGCCATGCTCCGCTCGCTGGTGGCGATATCAATGCCATGCTCCGCTCGCTGGTGGCAATATCAACGCCACGCTCCGCTCGCTGGTGGCGATATCAATGCCATGCTCCGCTCGCTGGTGGCGATATCAATGCCATGCTCCGCTCGCTGGTGGCGATATCAATGCCATGCTCCGCTCGCTGGTGGCAATATCAATGCCATGCTCCGCTCGCTGGTGGCGATATCAATGCCATGCTCCGGTTCCTCACTGCTGGTGATATCAATGCCATGCTCCGGTCCATCACTGGTGGCGATATCAATGCCATGCTCCGCTCGCTGGTGGCGATATCAATGCCATGCTCCGCTCGCTGGTGGCGATATCAATGCCATGCTCCGCTCGCTGGTGGCGATATCAATGCCATGCTCCGCTCGCTGGTGGCGATATCAATGCCATGCTCCGCTCGCTGGTGGCGATATCAATGCCATGCTCCGCTCGCTGGTGGCGATATCAATGCCATGCTCCGCTCGCTGGTGGCGATACCAACGCCACGCTCCGCTCGCTGGTGACGATATCAATGCCATGATCCGCTCGCTGGTGGTGATATCAACGCCACGCTCCGCTCGCTGGTGACGATATCAATGCCATGATCCGCTCGCTGGTGGCGATATCAACGCCATACTCCGGTCCCTAGCTGGTGGCGATATCAACGCCATGCTCCGGTCCCTCGCTGGTGGCGATACCAACGCCATGCTCCGGTCGCTGGTGGCAATATCAACGCCACGCTCCGCTCGCTGGTGGCGATATCAATGCCATGCTCCGGTCTCTCACTGGTGGCGATATCAATACCATGCTCCGCTCGCTAGTGGCGATATCAATGCCATGCTCCGCTCGCTGGTGGCAATATCAATGCCATTCTCCGCTCGCTGGTGGCAATATCATTGCCATGCTCCGCTCGCTGGTGACGATATCAACGCCATGCTCCGCTCGCTGGTGGCGATATCAATGCCATGCTCCGCTCGCTGGTGGCAATATCAACGCCATGTTCCGGTCCCTCGCTGTTGGCGATATCAATGTTTGTACCCCCTGCCAGCAGACCCATGCAAAACCGTTGTTTGAATGGATTTAAATCTCATTGGTTGCTTGGACACATTCTGCTCAACTCTTCCACGATGCTCCACTCCCCTCAGATGGAAGATGCCGGTGCGAATTATTGCCGCTTTTGGCAAGCGGGGCCTGGGCACTATGGCTGCTGAGGGGGAGTGGGAGGTTAAACAATCTCTGAAAACCCCGAGAACATTGTTGGGCTTGTTGGGGGATTGCTGCCTGGCTAGGGGTGGGGAGTGACTTAGTGCCAAGCCCATGGACTCAGGGTGTTTCCCTTAGTATTGGGGCGGCCTGGCAGGGATCGCCATTGCTGCAGCCTGTGTTTTAAATGCACCCCTTTGGTGCTCCTCCTGGTGAGGCTGGCAGCTCTGGCAGTGTTCCCAGGCAGTCTTCAGGAGGACAGACCTGAGCCTGCAGCCCACTCTGGGAAGTGGATGAGCCTCACTGGCATGGAGCTGTGGGTCTATCTTATACTCCTGACCTCACAGGGCAGGTCTTCTGTGAGCCATTTTCATGGCTGTTTGAGTGTGTGGGTAAGTGGAGCGCTTAAAATCAGCTCCAGCTGCCAGGCTCTTCAAGCACTAACTCTGGCCCCAACTGTTAGAACGCACAGTGGGTCGGGAATTGCTTGAAATTTGTGCTGGCAGAGTGCTGGCCTGTTTGTGTGTCCTGACTCGCTCCCTGAATAACACCCCCAACGGGAACGGGAATCGCACACAATTCTGTCCCTGCGGCAACAATTAGGGCGGGATTCTCCAATTGCCGACGCTGAAATCATATTCAGTAATTGGCCGGAGAATCCCTTTTGACGGCGAAATCAGTGGCGGTGCCTATTTTGGATGCTCTGCCCCTTCCAAAACAGCATCATCGCTGAGTACGCCGTGTGCCATTGGGACGGCCACAGGACGTCACTTGAAGGCCCTCCCCCAATGCACCGCCCTCAATGGGTCGACTTCCCAACAGCATGGATCACTTGTGGTCTGAGGTTTTGGCAACCTTCGCGTGGCAGTTACGGACTGTGTCCAGCATCGCCACAGTCGGGGTGGAGCCGCTCCGCTGGCCAGGGGAGCTTCGGTGGGGGTTGGGGGGACTGGTGGGGGGTAGTCAGGGCCGGCTCAAGGCACCGGCAACTCGGGCAGTCGCCCGGGGCGCCATGTGCTGGGGGGCGCCAGAGGCTCGGGTCCCGCGCATGCGCAGTTGGGCCGGTGCCAACCAGCGCATGCGCGGTGGCCGCCCTCCCCCGAGGCGCCCCCCCCCCGGTCCGCCCCCTCGCTCCGCCCCCCCCGCTCGGTCCGCTCCCCCCGCCCCCCCCCCTCGGTCCTCCCCGCCCGCCCCCCCCCTCGGGTCCGCCCCCCCCGCCCCCCCTGGCCCCCCCCTCGGGTCCGCCCCCCACGGGTCCCCTCGGTCCCCCTCCGCTCCCCGCCCCCCCCCCCCGGTCCCCGCCCCCCCCCCGCTCCCCGCCCCCCCCTCGGGTCCGCCCCCCCCTCGGGTCCGCCCTCGGCCCCACCCCCCCGCCTCGGGTCCGCCCCCCCCCCCCCCCCCTCGGGTCCGCCCCCCCCGCCCCCCCCTCGGGTCCACCCCCCCCTCGGGTCCGCCGCCCCGCCGCCCACCCCCCCCCCCAAGGGCGCCGAAGTTCAGCTTGACCGGGGCGCCAGCAACCCTAGGGCCGGCGCTGGGGGTAGTCCGGGGTTGGCGCCGGCCATACGGGGGGGCACTATCTGGCAGGCCAGGTCTGCACGCGGCCGGTGCCATGTTGTACTGCGCGACCGCTGCAGGTCACCGATGTGTGCATGTGCAGCCACGGACCCGGCAATTCTCTGTTCCTATCTGCAGGGAAAGCCAGGGGTTTAACGTGGCGGTGCTGCTCGCCCCCACACTGGGCGGAGCATTGGTGGCCTCCATTGATGAAGAAGACCATGAAAGAGACTTACATGTCCTTTTAGACCACCTTAGCTACAATGGACACAAAGCCAGCCTCACCAAAGCACAAATTTCCCAAGATGAAATTGTCTACTTAGGTCAGAAAATATCTAAAGGCAAAACAGAACTTACCCAGGACAGAACAGCTACAATCAAAGCTGACAAAGACCATGAAGAGTGAAGTCCCTTCAATGACTATCACACTTGGGGAGCCAAACATGCAAGTGGAGTAACTGTACACTCCAAGTTATGGAAAGGTATTGATTCTCACAATTTTCCAAATATATGAAAGTCTTTGTTGGTTTGCAAAAAATGATGACGGATAGGTGGTGATTGGAACATGAAAACTACCCACATTGCATTCAGTGAATGGGAACCCATGCTTTCATCTGTATTAACAAGAGTCTGTGTCATTTACAGTCGTATAGAATCTGTGGCCCACAGCTTCCTCAGAGTGGCTGTTACCAGCGGATTCCCCTCTGGACGGACCTACCCAGGTTGATCTTCCAGAGCCCACTGTCTTGCCCAACCATCCTCACAGACTGGGTCGGACTGGAGCAGCAAAAGGCGTCCTGCCCGTATCAGTGTGGGGAAACTGGGGCACAGAGAGTAAGAGTCGCCCACTTTTTACGGCACTCATCATAAATCGAATGGAATCAAACCCGTGTCCCTGGTGCCATGATGGAGCTGTGCAAATTGCTTGTCAGACAGGGAGGTTCTGTCTGGGTTAAGGAAGGGTGGGACCAAAGAGGGGAGGGGGGAGTCTTTCAGGGGCGGGGTAGAACTGGGAGGTATGTGATCGAACTGGGGGGCGGGTTAGACTGGGGGGTGGTTAGTCTGGGAAGGGCGGGGGGTCAGGTCAGTTTGGGGATGGAAGTGTGGTGGCCAGGGTGAGTCCTGGAGGGCGGGGGGGGGGGGGGGGGTCATTGGATTGAAGTGGAGGGGGAGGTCAGTCCGGGAGGGGTCCAGTCCGGGTGTGAGGGTCGGGCTGGGCCACACCGGGCGGGGTGGTCGGATTGTATTGACCGGAGCACCTGAAGGGAGGGGTCTGTTCAGATCAGTGGTAGGGGTAGGGCAGGTGTCAGGTCGGGGGGGGGGATGGGGTGGGGGTCACCATCTGGGGTAGTGGGTCCTCTGGGGAGCTGTGTGCATGGGGGGGGGGGGGGTGTCTGTGTGAGGCTGGGTCTGGGTTTTTTTAAATACATACTCTGGAGTTAGAAGCAATGTTTTCCTCTAACTCTTTCACAGTAACTATCAGGATAAAACAAGCAGAAGCATCTGAAGTTAGAGATTTAATCTCTTCTGCCGGATGGTTCCAAGCCAACCATAATTGCCCAGAGGAAGTTAGCACTTCTGACCAATTGCCAGGTAAACCCTTAAGTGGCAACTTCCTAGAGGGATTCCCCAATGCATCATTAGGGTACCCATAAATCCTACGTTGGGTGCTGCGATATGTAATTTGGAATAACACAAGCTGCCACTTGATGTAGTTTTGAATAAAAGATGCTCCAGACTTTGAAGTGAGTTCAATGTGTTTTATTGAACTATTAGCACAGTTCTCAATGAGTTCGACTCTCTGCTAATCTAAATGTAGTAACTCAGTCTCACTGAACCAGCCTTGCTCTGAGCCATGTGCTGGGGTGTGATGCTGAGGATACACCCTGTCTCACTCTGTAGATGTTGGTCTGTGAAAAGAGGCGGGGTGTGAGTGCCTCATCCCTTTGATCGTGAGATACCACCCCTGAGTGTCCTGACTGCTCATTGGTCGTGTCCTATTCTATGTGTTCAGCAACTGCATGTTTGCATATCATGACATCTCCCTTTTTAAAAATGTTTTGTTGGCGTATGCGAATGTATTTACAAGTGAATGAGTCTGTCTAACGTGACTGACGGAGGACAACAGAACAGAGCAAACAAAACAAACATTCACAAGTCCAGTCTCTGAGGCTTGAGTCTGATCCTGGTCGACCGCCGGAGAGGTGGCGGAGGGGACGACGGCGCCTTGACAGGTGGGATGGAAGCCCACGTGGTGCGAGGTATCAGGAGGTGGCAATTCAACATATGGAAATGGAGGAGAAAGTGGTTGCGGGCAGTCAACGCATTGCCCGTCGATTCCTTCGCACGATGGAGCCATCAGCCAAACGTACAACATAAGAGCGGGGCACGGCCTGTCGAACAACGACAGCCAGAGCAGACCACCCACCACCCGGTTTCTTGATCCTGACAGTGTCTGCTGGGGATAACACGGCCAGATCGGTGGCATGGGCATCATAGCCCTGCTTTTAACGGTCTCTGAGCTGCTGCATCTTCTGCAGCACCGGGAGGTGATCAAGGTTGGGCAGGTGTATGGCTGGAAGCATCGTCCACAGATCCCTGTTCATCAGGAGTTGAGCCGGTGACATGCCAGTGGATAATGGAGTCGCCATGTACGCGAGCAGTGCAAGGTGTATGTCGGAAGCAGAGTCCACGGCCTTACAGATCAGCTGCTTCACAATGTGCATCCCTTTCTCGACGTTTCCATTGGACTGCGGATAGTGCGGACTGAAGGTGACATGCTAGAAATTGTATGACCTGGCAAACGTGGACCATTCTCGACTGTGAAAGCACGGGCCATTGTCGTTCATGACGGTGATTGGGATGCCATACCTTGAGAATGTCTCCTTACAGGCTTTGATGACGGTCCAAGAGGTGAGGTCCGGGAGCTTCAACACCTCAGGGTAATTCGAGAAAAAAATAGTCGATGATCAATCCGTAGTCGCGACCATTCGCATTAAAGTGGTCGATGCCAACCTTGGACCACGGAGCGGTCACTATGTCATGCTGTTGGAGCAGCTCCTTGCTCTGCACTGGCTGGCATCACTGACAGGTAGCACAGTTCAGGACCATGTTTGTGATGTTCTGGCTGATGCCGGGCCAGTAGAGAGCTTGCCGGGCTCTGTGTCTGCACCTCTCGACACCCAGGTGTCCCTCATGAATCTGGCGCAGCACCAAGCTCTGGAGACTGAGGGGAATGATAGTCCTGTCCAGCTTGAGGAGAGTACCATCAATCATCGTCAGGTCATCCTTCACATTGTAAAATTGTGGGCATTGCCCTTTCTGCCAGCCATTGGTGAGGTTGTGGATGACGTGCTGCAAGAGGGGGTCTTTGGCTGTCTCATCATGGATGAGAACTACCTTCTCATCTGTCGCCTGGTGAGTGCTAGTACACAGCTGCATCTGCGATTCGATGTGCTGGATGATCTCCAGCGGCTCATTGGGCGAGGTGACGGAGCGGGACAATGCATCAGCGATGGTGAGTTCCTTGCCAGGTGTGTACACTAAGTTGAAGTCATACCACCTAAGTTTGAGCAGGATTCTCTGCAATCGAGGCGTCATGTTGTTCAGGTCCTTGTGGATGATGTGGACCAGAGGCCTATGATCCGTATTGACAGTGAATGTCGGCAGGCCGTAGACATAATCATGAAATTTGAGGATGCTGGTGAGAAGACCCATTCACACCTTCTCAATCTGAGCATATCTGGTTTCAGTGGGCATCATCGCCCTTGATGCGTAGGCTACTGATGTCCAGGATGATGTGTCATCTCATTGAAGCAACACCGCACCGATGCCATCCTGACTCGCATCTGTGGATATCTTTGTTTCCCGGTCCGAGTCGAAGAATTCCAGGACTGGTGAGCTTGGCTTTCAGCTCCAGCCACTCTGTCTGATGTGCCTGATGTGCTGCCTTCCACTCAAAGGCAATTGACTTTTTTACCAGGTTGCGTAGGGCCATGGTGTGTGTGGCCATGTTTGGAATGAAGTTGCCCAGAAAATTGAGCATACCCAAGAAGCGCAGCACCACCTTTTTGTCCTCAGGGACCTTCATCGCCTCGATGGCATTGATTTTGTCTGTGCAGGGGCACAACCATGCTGTGAGATCTGGTCGCCTAGGAACTTGAGCGTTGATGGGCCAAAACACCATTTGGACCTGTTTAACTTTAGGCCATTGCCATATACACAGCGGAATACCTTCTGGAGACGGGACACATGTTCCTCAGGGGTCGTGTACCAGATGATGATCATCTGCTCCATGATGCGATGGAATATCTCCGATGCCCAGATGATACCAATTGCCATGCGATTGTAGCAGTATCTGCCAAAAGGCATGTTGAAGGTGCAGAGCCTTCTGCTGGACTCTTCCAGCTGGATTTGCCAAAATCCCTGTGATGCATCCAATTTAGTGAAGAAGCGCACGTGTGCCATCTCACTCATGAGTTCCTCCCGCTTCGGGGTGGGGTAGTGTTCCGGCATGATATTCTTATTGAGATCCTTGGGATCTTTACGCACACCATTGAGCTGACCCAGTCAGTCGGTTCGGTGACCTTGGCTATGATGCCTTTTTGCTGAAGATCCTTGAGCTGTGCCTTCAGGCGCTCTCTCAGTTGAGCAGGGACACATCGTGGTGCGTGGACCACAAGCTTGGTATCAGGTCGTAGCAGAATCTTGTATCGATATGGCAGCGTCCCCATCCCGTTGAACATATCTGGATACTGGGCGAGGATGTTGTCGACGCCGGCCTGAAGATCCACATGGGAGTATGTTGTGGTGTAAACCCGTTGAATTAGGTTCAGCTGCTTGCAGGCGTGCGCACCTAGTAGGGATGCCCTGTCCAGCTTAACAATTTCAAAGCGTAACCGTGCTTGTGTGTGTCGGTTGGATATGTGAAGGTAGCAGGATCCCAGTGCCGTGATGGCATTCCCGTTGTAATCCAGGAGCTTGCAGGCAGCTGGAAGGACCGTGGGGGGCTACTTAATGCATCTGAAGCCTGCCTGTGAAAGGAGGTTGGCAGAGGCACCTGTGTCCAGTTTGAACTGGATGGGGCAGTGGTTGACCTTCAGCACTGCTTGCCATTCGTCCTCGGAATCCACAGCTAGGATTGACTGGACTTGCAATGAGTCTGGTGTGGCATATTGACATGTTGTAATAATGCCCACACAGCAGGTGTTGTCCAGGCATTCATCATTTGGATCCGTTGCACTGCTGGGATCAGAATCCTGTAGGCGTTGGTGCACACTCCGGATGCGCTGTCGTCGGAATTGGGAGCGCTGGCTCCTGACTGGTGGTGCAGATTTAAACAGCGTCTGCCTCTTGCAGGGCATTGTTTCTTTAAATGGGCGGTGCCACAGTTTGAACACGTCATGACGTCGGCTTTGTGACACTCCGTGCATCGTTGCACAGGTGCAGTGCGGTTCTCAGACGTCTGCACCTGCGCAGTGCATGTTTGGACGCTTCGTTATCTCGTTCCCATCAGGCATGCGTCGGGCCCCGGGAGGAGCGCGCGAAGTGGCCGCTTTCGTCAATGTTGAGGCGCTGCATCCGGGAGATGGCCTGCACACTCTCCGTCTCGTGGGAGGCTAGTTTCTCATTTTCTGTCGTTTTGTACTGGGAATAGCGATTTTTAGCATGCTGATGCAGTGTGCGTGTTTCAATCACGACTGGCAGGGTCATATACTTGATCTTCAGTAACTGCTCTCTCAGAGGATCAGAATGAACTCCAAAAACTATTTGATCTCTGATCATGGAGTCAGTGATATCACCGAAGTTGCAGGATTGCGCTAGCAGTCTAAGGTAAGTTAAATATGAGTTGAAGGATTGGTCTTTACCTTGCAATCGCTGCTTGAATATGTAGCGCTCGAAGATTTCATCGGATTCCATCTCACATGGCTACAGGGATGGTGCAGGAGGGAGGGTTTTGGTTTCCTGGATAATTGGGGCTCATTCTGGGGTAGGTGGGACCTCTACAAACGGGATGGTCTTCACCTGAACCAGAGGGGTACCAATATCCTGGGGGGGAGATTTGCTAGTGCTCTTCGGGAGGGTTTAAACTAATTCAGCAGGGGGATGGGAACTTAAATTGTAGTCCCAGTGTACAGGATGTTGAGAGTAGTGAGGTCAGGGATAGGGTTAAAAGTTCGAAAGAGGGCGCCGGCAAGCAGGACGCTGGTTTGAAGTGTGTCTACTTCAACGCCAGGAGCATCCGGAATAAGGTGGGTGAGTTTGCAGCATGGGTTGGTACCTGGGATCTCAATGTTGTGGCGATTTCGGAGACATGGGTAGAGCAGGGACAGGAATGGTTGTTGCAGGTTCCAGGATTTAGATGTTTCTGTAAGAACAGAGAAGATGGTAAAAGAGGGGGGGGGGTGTGTCATTGTTAATTAAGGAAAGTATTACGGCGGTAGAAAGGACGCTTGAGGACTCGTCTACTGAGGTAGTATGGGCCGAGGTTAGGAACAGTAGTGGAGAGGTCACCCTGTTGGGAGTTGTCTATAGACCTCCGAATAGTTCCAGAGATGTAGAGGAAAGGATTGCAAAGATGATTCTCGACAGGAGCGAGAGTAACAGGGTAGTTGTTATGGGGGACTTTAACTTTCCAAATATTGACTGGAAATACTATAGTTCGAGTACTATAGATGGGTCAGTTTTTGTGCAGTGTGTGCAGGAGGGTTTTCTGACACAGTATGTAGACAGGCCAACAAGGGGCGAGGCCACATTGGATTTGGTACTGGGTAATGAACCCGGCCAGGTGTTAGATTTAGATGTAGGTGAGCACTTTGGTGATAGTGATCACAATTCGGTTATGTTTACTTTAGCAATGGGCAGGGATAGGTATATACCGCAAGGCAAGAATTATAGATGGGGGAAAGGCAATTATGATGCTATTCGGCAAGATTTAGGATGTATAGGATGGGGAAGGAAACTGCAGGGGATGGGTACAATCGAAATGTGGAGCTTTTTCAAGGAACAGCTACTGCGTGTCCTTGATAAGTATGTACCTGTCAGGCAGGGAGGAAGTTGTCGAGCAAGGGAACCGTGGTTTACTAAGGAAGTTGAAGCACTTGTCAAGAGGAAGAAGAAGGCTTATGTTAGGATGAGACATGAAGGCTCAGTTAGGGCACTTGAGAGTTACAAGTTAGCCAGGAAGGACCTAAAGGGAGAGTTAAGAAGAGCGAGGAGAGGACACGAAAAGTCGTTGGCGGATAGGATCAAGGAAAACCCTAAGGCTTTCTATAGGTATATCAGGAACAAAAGAATGACTAGAGTAAGATTAGGGCCAATCAAGGATAGTAGTGGAAAGTTGTGTGTGGAATCAGAGGAGATAGGGGAAGCGTTAAATGGATATTTTTCGTCAGTGTTTACACTGGAGAAAGACAATATTGTCGAGGAGAACACTCAGGTTCAGTCGACCAGGCTAGATGGAATTGAGGTTCAAAAGGAGGAGGTGTTAGCAATTTTGGAAAATGTCAAAATAGATAAGTCCCCCGGGCCAGATGGGATTTATCCTAGGATTCTCTGGGAAGCCAGGGAGGAGATTGCAGAGCCTTTGTCCTTGATCTTTATGTCGTCTTTGTCGACAGGAATAGTGCCGGAAGACTGGAGGATAGCAAATGTTGTCCCCTTGTTCAAGAAGGGGAGTAGAGACAACCCTGGTAATTATAGACCTGTGAGCCTTACTTCGGTTGTGGGTAAAATGTTGGAAAAGGTTATAAGAGATAGGGTTTATAATCATCTTGAAAAGAACAAGTTGATTAGCGATAGTCAACACGGTTTTGTGAAGGGTAGGTCATGCCTCACAAACCTTATTGAGTTTTTTGAGAAGGTGACCAAACAAGTGGATCAGGGTAAAGCTGTTGATGTGGTGTATATGGATTTCAGTAAGGCGTTTGATAAGGTTCCCCACGGTAGGTTATTGCAGAAAATAAGGAAGTATGGAATTGAAGGTGATTTAGCGGTTTGGATCAGTAATTGGCTAGCTGAAAGAAGACAGAGGGTGGTGGTTGATGGCAAATGTTCATCCTGGAGTTCAGTTACTAGTGGTGTACCGCAAGGATCTGTTTTGGGGCCACTGCTGTTTGTCATTTTTATAAATGACCTGGAAGAGGGTGTTGAAGGATGGGTTAGTAAATTTGCAGATGACACGAAGGTCGGTGGAGTTGTGGATAGTGCTGAAGGATGTTATAGGATACAGAGGGACATAGATAAGCTGCAGAGCTGGGCTGAGAGGTGGCAGATGGAGTTTAATGCGGAAAAGTGTGAGGTGGTTCACTTTGGAAGGAGTAGCAGAAATGCAGAGTACTGGGCTAATGGCAAGATTCTTGGTAGTGTAGATGAACAGAGACATCTCGGCATCCAGGTACATAAATCCCTGAAAGTTGCCACCCAGGTTAATAGGGCTGTTAAGAAGGCATATGGTGTGCTAGCCTTTATAAGCAGGGGGATTGAGTTTCGGAACCACAAGGTCATGCTGCAGCTGTACATAACTCTGGTGCGGCCGCTCCTGGAGTACTGCGTGCAGTTCTGGTCACCACATTATAGGAAGGATGTGGAAGCTTTGGAAAGGGTTCAGAGGAGATTTACTAGGATGTTGCCTGGTATGGAGGGAAGGTCTTACGAGGAAAGGCTCAGGGAATTGAGGTTGTTTTCGTTAGAGAGGAGAAGGCTGAGAGGTGACTTAATAGAGACATATAAGATAGTCAGAGGGTTATATAGGGTGGACAGTGAGAGTCTTTTTCCTCGGATGGTGATGACCAACACGAGGGGACATAGCTTTAAATTGAGGGGTGATAGATATAGGACAGATATCAGAGGCAGTTTCTTTACTCAGAGAGTAGTAGGGGTGTGGAACGCCCTGCCTGCAACAGTAGTAGACTCGCCAACTTTAAGGGCATTTAAGTGGTCACTGGATAGACATATGGATGAAAATGGAATAGTGTAGGTCAGATAGGCTTCAGATGGTTTCACAGGTCGGCGCAACATCGAGGGCCGAAGGGCCCGTACTGCGCTGTAGTGTTCTATGTTCTATGTTCTATATATTCACAGTGGCTGTCAAACTTGTTCAGGATGGTCTGAAACTTTGTCTTGTTCTGGTCTTCGGCAAAGTGAAAGGGGGTGAATATTTCCAAGGCGTGATCACCCGCTGTGGTGAGGAAAAGAGTGATCTTCCGTGCATCAGACGCACCATTGAGGTCTGATGCTTCGACGTAAAGCTGAAATTTCTGCTTGAATGTCCGCCAGTTGGCACTGAGATTGCCGGAGGTGCTGAGTTGGTGAGGAGCCGGAATCTTTTCCATTGTGCCGGTATGCAGTCACTGGTCATCATGGATCTTGCTGAGTTGAACTAACTAGATTGAACAAACTCCTGGTATCATGTTGTGTTATGTAATTTGGAATAACACAAGTTGCCACTTAATGCAGTTTTGAGTAAAAAATGCTCCAGACTTTGAAGTGAGTTCAATGTGTTTTATTGAACTATTAGCACAGTTCTCAATGTTTGACTCTCTGCTAATCTAAATGTAGTAACTCAGTCTCACTGAACCAGCCTTGCTCTGAGCCATGTGCTGGGCTGTGATGCTGAGGATACACCCTGTCTCACTCTGTAGATGTTGGCCTGTGGAAAGAGGCGGGGTGTGAGTGCCTCATCCCTTTTATAGTGAGATACCACCCCTGAGTGTCCTGACTGCTCATTGGTCGTGTCCTATTCTACGTGTTCATTAGCTGCATGTTTGCATATCATGACACTGGGGATCCAGGTAGTTATGGGTTATTTTACACACAGGATACTGATAGGCCCCTGATTCTCCATGCAGATACTATTGTTGGGGAAATTGAGATCCCTGAGTACCAATGGAGCTCCATTAGCTACCAGTCTCTGGCTGTTGCCATCTCGGCCCACTGTGCTCAGGAACAGCTCCATCTGTACGACAGTGTGACCAAGGCTCTTAAAGGTTGATGGTACACCCAGGTCACCCCCCCCCCCCAACTCTTACACTGAGGAAGCTGAGTGCTATTAAAGGTAACAACTTATAAGCACTTTTTATTTTAAATTGTATTCACATTTGTAGGTTTTCCATGTTGTTGATCTAGTTCTTTACATCTCTCTCATTCTACCTGTCATGGATGTCCCTTTGCTACTCTGAATTCAAAAGTTTCTAGTATGTGCCAGGCGTGTCTCAGTTGGTAGTCCACTCACCTCCCAATTACAAGTTCCAGTTTCAAGTCCCACCCCAGGGTTTGAGCATAAAAGTCTAGGCTGACACTGCAGTGCAATCCTGTGGTATGTGCCACACTGTTGGGGGTGCCTTGCTTTCAATCTTTTTTTTATAGGGCAGCACGGTGGCACACTGGTTAGCACTGCTGTCTCACAGCATCAGGCACCCGGTTTCAATTCTGACCTTGAATAACTCTGTGTCCAGCTTACACGTTCTCCCCGTGCCTGCGTGGGTTTACTCTCACAATCCAAAGAGGTGCAGGTTAGGTGGATTGGCCATGTTCAACGTGTGAGGTTACGGGGATAGGTCAGGGGAGTGGGCAATCAGGGGAGGGGAGATAGAGTGTTCTTTCGGAGAATCGGTCAGACTCGAGAGGCCAAATGGCCTTGCTCTGCACTGTAGAGACTCTATCAATTGTATGGAAGTCTTTTCTTAGTTTCCCTCTTCTCTCTACATCAACATTTGTAGCATGTTTCAATCATCTGCTCCAGGAAGGGCTGCGACAAAAGGCTGTCTTGAAAACGATTGTGAAACTCAACAATTAAATAACGAGAAGATCCAGGATTTAAATAAAAAACCCAAAACCGAATGATGTGAATAATAAATATAAATGTATTGTGGTGTCTATTTTCAATTGCGTTTTTCTGCATTTCTGTTTACCACTACATTTGGATAGCTATTATGCCCAGAGTGTTTTGTCTGAACAAATTATAAAACCTCAAATTCTGTTTCAAAATTACATTCACACGCGCGCACACATTGTTCTGTTCCAGAACAGGGTTGAGATTTGTTTTCACGATCATACTGATGCCAATGATTGATGCTGTAACTGAGGGGACATAAAGGATTGGGTGAATTAAATTTCCCGTTGTCCCGCAAATTAATCACAGATCAAAAACTACCATTTGATTGTCATCCAGCTGGAACTTCTCATTTGAGCCTTTCTCAACTGAAGCCCCCACAGAGTCTGTTAAACTGGCCTCAACTGGAACAAGAACGGGTCTGGAACCAAATCAGTTCACCTGGTTCACCAGTTCGATTGGAACCCCATCCAATGGGATGTGCCAGCTGAGCTGGACTCCATAGCAGTGGGCTAAACAGCTGGCTTGTAAAGCAGAACAAGGCTAGCAGAGAGGATTTAATTCCCGTACCAGACTCCCCGAACAGGCGCTGGAATGTGGCGACTGGGGGCTTTTCACAGTAACTTAATTTGAAGCCTACTTGTGACAATATGCGATTTTCATTTCATTTCATTTCATTTCAACAACTTGTACCAGTCCCACTTTGAATTACCTTAAGGGTTTGTGTTGATATGTTTGATGAAGTAGGGTGAGCGAAGGCTCACATAAAGCTCAAACACTGGTGTAGACCGATTGGGCTGAATGGCCTGATTCTGTACTGTCAATTCATAGAATGATAGAATTTACAGTGCAGAAGGAGACCATTCGACCCATCGAGTCTGCACCGGCCCTTACAAAGAGCACCCTACTCAAGGCCATATCTCTACCCTATCCCCATAACTCAGTAACCCCCACTTAACCTTTTTTTTTGGACACTAAGGGCAATTTAGCATGGCCAATCCACCTAGCCTGCACATCTTTGGACTGTGGTAGGAAACCGGAGCACCCGGAGGAAATCCACACAGACACGGGGAGAGCGTGCTGACTCCGCACAGACAGTGACCCAAGCTGGGAATTGAACCTGGGACCCTGGAGCTGTGAAGCAACTGTGCTAACCACTATTCTACTGTGCTGCCCCTTTGGCAGGGATGGTGCTGCTTTAAGGTGTAGACGTTGCCTTGCTATATTGTGCCCTCTAGTGTTTCAAGGACGATCTCTCACTGTTATATGCTTCATGGATTATTGCATTGATCCCAATGGCTGAGCATCTAGTGCATTGTGTGAGAAGAGCTGGCAAGTGCCTGAGCAATTGTCGATTTTTACCCCACATGCAAAGCAATGGGACACGGTAGACAATTTGCCATCAAGAGAATGCGATTTGGGAGAAATGTAAAATAGATGAAGAAAGGCTTGAGCCTGAAATAAATTAAACTATATTAAACGAGTTTAGTTTCAGTGTGAACCCTAATTCAGACTGAATATGTATGTACATATTTTTCTTCGTGATTTTCAAAGAAACTGTTTTCTTGTTTTACAAATGGGTAAACCTAACGGAAAGGGAAACATGTTCTGTACCCTCATGTAAAACGTTTTTGAAGATAATGCCAAAGCAATTTTTAAAAATAATTTTTACATTAAATTACAGAACAGATAACCCGGTGGTAATTTTTTCACCTCATCTATCTGGTATAAATCCAACCTAACAGTGAAAGTAACTTGTGAAGACAGTCTTCCCTGTTTCTTTGCTCCAAGATCTGGTTGGCACTGAAGGAAAGGACAGAGAGATTAAACAAACATTTACAAGGGAGAAGGAGGCGGCGAATTCATAACTGGAGAGGCAACTGAAAGAACCAACAATAGACAGCCTAACAGTATTTCTTTTAAGAATATTGTGGCTTCATTGCCACAGTTTTCCCCATGTTCCTGTTGCTCCCCCCCCCTCCCCCCCTCCCGCCGTGGCTGACTGGGCGGCAAATGAGTCAAAGATTAATTGAATCACATTGCAGCACAGCAACTGCCATTCGGCCCATTGTGTCTGCTCTTGCCAAAACAACCACCTAACTATTCTCATCCCATTTTCCAGCACTTGGTCGGTAGCCTTGCTGTGCAAATTCTGTTGACAAAATAGATGCAAGCAAACACCTGCCCGTTCTCCAGAGTGACATTAATCTTTATAGCAGATAGATTTGCAGCCTTCAACAACTACAATGAATCAAATTCTAAGGCAGTACCGGTTTCGTTTAAAATTATTAGTTTGATTCACCCTGGTGAGATTATTTGAATCACTTCGTAATCATCCTAAACATTTCTGCCTCTCTCGCCACTATCCAAATGCCGCCACCTTTGTTTTGCTCAATGTCAAGTTTTTGCGGAACGCCATTTGCTCCATTTCACCCTGTTAAAGGCGCTATGTGAATGCAAGTTGTTAGCGGCATTTGTTTGTCAGTGACCCGGAGGCACCTTTACTGGTCTCATCTAAAAAGTCACTAATCAACCCCCTTGCAGTGTTGAATAATTCCTGGAGTTTAATCACCTTGGTCAAGAGGTCCCAACGTCCCAACACACTGCCCACTGTGCTGGATGGCTGCTCGGTTACTGCTGGCATTGTTGGGAACGAGAGACGCCGGGGAATCTGTGAGGATGATTAATGCTATCAGATTAATACTCAGGAAATATCGCTGCTGGAATTCACTGGCCACCTCTAAGTAACTGATGCCACAAGAGAGGTCTATCCGCTGAGCCCAGAAACAGAGACAGGTCTTACCCCCCCCACTCGCCCTCCGGACTTCCCCTTCATTCCTTTTAAAAAAGCTTTTCAAACAAGGCGTTTTGTCTCAAATCCAAGTTTCTGTTTCTCGGTTAGGCATCTGGAAATAACCCTTGTGTATTTGACATGATTTAATCTCAGACCCGTTGGGGTCGAGGTGTAACAGGTTGTTGAAATCACTTCTCAGAAACGAGTAGGAATTGACGGTGGAAGGTTTATGATTGGCTCCTTACCCCTTTGCCGGAGTGTGTACGCGCCACCTCACTCGCTGGGAGCAGTGTGTTCCTGCTGCCAGGAGGAGTTTTTTTTTGGCAAAGTCTGAGAAAAGGAGGGTTTTTAAAAAAAATTGTATGCTGGCCTCGCCCAGTCTGTGGAGGAGGTTATTTTGTAAGCAGCGTGTCGCTTATCTAAGTCTGCAGCTCCTCTGGGTGACTAATAACATTGTCTTGGGATAAAAGCACATTGAGCTGTTTACAGTGAGACGCGGACTGTATAAAAGGAGACTTGCTGCCCAGTGGTAACGACACAGCAAAGCCAGGCTGGAGTAAAGCACACTGCTGCTTTCAACTGGACCTGAGACTGACAACTCACTTGACTCTGCAGTTTACCCACGGCATATATACTTCTCCAGAAACGTGTCTGCATCCCAGCCGCACAGGAGAACGAGGAAACGTACCTGACAGAAGCATCCTGGTTTAATTTCGAAAATGGAGTTTAACGTGTTATGTTCCTTGCTCCCTCTGATTTGGGAACTGCACTTTTCCACAGGTAAGTCTAAACTCTCATAGCAACTTTAAAATGATAACTATCTAATCTACCGATAATTCAAAGTCGATCTTTGCGTTTAAACACGCCACCCAAATAACAAATTCATCACTAAGAGGACTTTAAATTACACTGAATGGTCCGATAATTTGAATAAAGCTACTTCGAGAGTAACAGACTGTGCATGTCTCCCCTTGTATATCTTTACAACCTTTATTTATTTAATATATGCAAAGATTAAAGTTTAAGAATTAAATTCAGTACTATATCTCATCTCAAGGTTTTTTTCTCCATATTCGACCTCTTAATTCAAACTGTTTAAAATTCTAAATCTATAAAATAAGTGTTTTATACAGAATGCAGCCAGGTGCAAACCAGTGTGTGTACAGTCTTGAGTCTTTCCCCCAAAATATATCAGACTCGTCCAATAGTGGTGTGGGTCATGTGGATGACAGACTCCATAAAGCTGGAAGGAACTTACCTTTGTGTCTGAAATGTGGTACTAGTTGACATAGCAGACAGGTTAAGATTGGAAATGTGGACGAAAAGAAGCTGCCTGTGGTGTACTGTGTGTGTGGGGAGATGGGGTCTCCGAGAATTCAGCAGGAGCACCTGTCTCCAGTCACACAGCTTTGCCAGGAGCTCCATGTGAGCCAGTGAGGAGGAAACGCAGCTTTTACTGGGACTCTTCCATCAAGGGCTCTTCTCCAGCCTTTTCGGAATCTGCAGTCTGATCAGGAGTGCTTTTTACAAATTGCTCACAGAGAATTGCTACACAGGTGGAAACTACTCGCTTTCCTGCATTGTTACTGAGGTCAGATGTGGTCGGCCTCATGTTCCAGAATTAACTGAGCCACCCGGCTGACATTTACTGTTCATTCTGATCGGCGGATTCGAGATGTACACCGACTCCCAGGGGGCCACATTGTCCCCCTGAGGGCCACGCTGTCCCCCTGAGGGCCACACTGCCCCCCTGAGCGCCACACTGTCCCCCTGAGAACCACACTGCCCCCCTGAGGGCCACACTGCCCCCCTGAGGGCCGCACTGTCCCCCTGAGGGCCACACTGTCCCCCTGAGGGCCGCACTGTCCCCCTGAGGGCCTCACTGTCCCCCTGAGGGCCACACTGTCACCCTGAGGGCCGTACTGTCCCCCTGAGAACCACACTGCCCCCCTGAGGGCCGCACTGTCCCCCTGAGGGCCACACTGTCCCCCTGAGGGCCGTACTGTCCCCCTGAGGGCGACACTGTCCCCCTGAGAACCACACTGTCCCCCTGAGGGCCGTACTGTCCCCCTGAGGGCCGTACTGTCCCCCTGAGGGCCGTACTGTCCCCCTGAGGGCCGTACTGTCCCCCTGAGGGCCACACTGTCCCCCTGAGAACCACACTGTCCCCCTGAGGGCCACACTGTCCCCCTGAGAACCACACTGTCTCCCTGAGGGCCACACTGTCCCCCTGAGGGTCACACTGTCCCCCTGAGGGCCACACTGTCCCCCTGAGGGCCACACTGTCCCCCTGAGGGCCACACTGTCCCCCTGAGGGCCACACTGTCCCCCTGAGGGCCGCACTGTCCCCCTGAGGGCCGCACTGTCCCCCTGAGGGCCTCACTGTCCCCCTGAGGGCCGCACTGTCCCCCTGAGGGCCGCACTGTCCCCCTGAGGGCCCCACTGTCCCCCTGAGGGCCACACTGTCCCCCTGAGGGCCGCACTGTCCCCCTGAGGGCCGCACTGTCCCCCTGAGGGCCGCACTGTCCCCCTGAGGGCCACACTGTCCCCCTGAGGGCCACACTGTCCCCCTGAGGACGGACTGTCCCCCTGAGGGCCACACTGTCCCCCTGAGGGCCGCACTGTCCCCCTGAGGGCCACACTGTCCCCCTGAGGGCCACACTGTCCCCCTGAGGGCCACACTGTCCCCCTGAGGGCCACACTGTCCCCCTGAGGCCCACACTGTCCCCCTGAGGGCCACACTGTCCCCCTGAGGGCCGCACTGTCCCCCTGAGGGCCACACTGTCCCCCTGAGGGCCGACACTGTCCCCCTGAGGGCCACACTGTCCCCCTGAGGGCCACACTGTCCCCCTGAGGGCCACACTGTCCCCCTGAGGGCCGCACTGTCCCCCTGAGGGCCACACTGTCCCCCTGAGGGCCGCACTGTCCCCCTGAGGGCCACACTGTCCCCCTGAGGGCCACACTGTCCCCCTGAGGGCCGCACTGTCCCCCTGAGGGCCGCACTGTCCCCCCTGAGGGCCGCACTGTCCCCCTGAGGGCCGCACTGTCCCCCTGAGGGCCGCACTGTCCCCCTGAGGGCCGCACTGTCCCCTGAGGGCCACACTGTCCCCCTGAGGGCCACACTGTCCCCCTGAGGGCCACAATGTCCCCCTGAGGGCCACACTGTCCCCCTGAGGGCCGCACTGTCCCCCTGAGGGCCACACTGTCCCCCTGAGGGCCACAATGTCCCCCTGAGGGCCACACTGTCCCCCTGAGGGCCGCACTGTCCCCCTGAGGGCCACACTGTCCCCCTGAGGGCCGTACTGTCCCCCTGAGGGCCACACTGTCCCCCTGAGGCCCACACTGTCCCCCTGAGGGTCACACTGTCCCCCTGAGGGCCGCACTGTCCCCCTGAGGGCCACACTGTCCCCCTGAGGGCCACACTGTCCCCTGAGAACCACACTGTCCCCCTGAGGGCCACACTGTCCCCCTGAGGGCCACACTGTCCCCCTGAGGGCCACACTGTCCCCTGAGGGCCGCACTGTCCCCCTGAGGGTCACACTGTCCCCCTGAGGGCCACACTGTCCCCCTGAGGGCCGCACTGTCCCCCTGAGGGCCGCACTGTCCCCCTGAGGGCCGCACTGTCCCCCTGAGGGCCACACTGTCCCCCTGAGGGCCACACTGTCCCCCTGAGGGCCGTACTGTCCCCCTGAGGGCCGTACTGTCCCCCCTGAGGGCCACTGTCCCCCTGAGGGCCACACTGTCCCCCTGAGGGCCACACTGTCCCCCGAGGGCGGCACTGTCCCCCTGAGGGCCCTACTGTCCCCCTGAGGGCCGCACTGTCCCCCTGAGGGCCCACTGTCCCCCTGAGGGCCACACTGTCCCCCCTGAGGGCCACACTGTCCCCCTGAGGGCCGCACTGTCCCCCTGAGGGCCACTGTCCCCCTGAGGGCCACACTGTCCCCCTGAGGCCACACTGTCCCCCTGAGGGCCCACACTGTCCCCCTGAGGGCCACACTGTCCCCCTGAGGGCCAGCACGGTCCCCCTGAGGGCCCACTGTCCCCCTGAGGGTCACACTGTCCCCCTGAGGGGCCACACTGTCCCCCTGAGGCCCGCACTGGCCCCCTGAGGGCCGCACTGCCCCCTGAGGCCGGTTTCTCCCACAGTCCAAAGCTGTGCAGGGTAGGTGGATTGGCCATGATAAATTGCCCTTAGTATCCAAAATTGTCCTTAGTGTTGGGTGGGGTTACTGGGTTATGGAGATAGGGTGGGGTTACTGGGTTATGGTGATAGGGTGAAGTTGTTGACCTTGGGTAGGGTGCTCTTTCCAAGAGCCGACTTGATGGGCTGAATGGCCTCCTTCTGCACTGTAAATTCTATGATTCTATGATACTGTCCCTCCCAGTGACCCCACTGTCCCTCGCAGTGACCCCACTGTCCCTCCCAGTGACCACACTGTCCACCCAGTGACCACACTGTCCAACCAGTGACCACACTCTCCACCCAGTGACCACACTGTCCCTCCCAGTGACCACACTGTCCCTCCCAGTGACCACTGTCCCTCCCAGTGACCACACTGTCCCTCCCAGTGACCATACTGTCCCTCTCAGTGACCACACTGTCCCTCCCAGTGACCACACTGTCCACCCAGTGACCACACTGTCCCTCCCAGTGACCACACTGTCCCTCCTAGTGACCACACTGTCCCTCCCAGTGACCACACTGTCCCTCCCAGTGACCACACTGTCCCTCCCAGTGACCACACTGTCCACCCAGTGACCACACTGTCCAACCAGTGACCACACTGTTCACCCAGTGACCACGCTGTCCCTCCCAGTGACCACACTGTCCCTCCCAGTGACCACACTGTCCCTCCCAGTGACCACACTGTCCCTCCCAGTGACCACACTGTCCAACCAGTGACCACACTGTCACCCAGTGACCACACTCTCCACCCAGTGACCACACTGTCCCTCTCAGTGACCACACTGTCCCTCTCAGTGACCACACTGTCCCTCCAAGTGACCATATTGTCCCTCTCAGTGACCACACTGTCCACCCAGTGACCACACTGTCCCTCCCAGTGACCACACTGTCCCTCCCAGTGACCATACTGTCCCTCCCAGTGACCACACTGTCCATCCAGTGACCACACTCTCCCTCCCAGTGACCACACTGTCCCTCCCAGTGACCACACTGTCCACCCAGTGACCACACTGTCCCTCCCAGTGACCACACTGTCCACCCAGTGACCACACTGTCCCTCCCAGTGACCACACTGTCCCTCCCAGTGACCACACTGTCCACCCAGTGACCACACTGTCCCTCCCAGTGACCCACACTGTCCCTCCCAGTGACCACACTGTCCCTCTCAGTGACCACACTGTCCCTCCCAGTGACCACACTGTCCCTCCCAGTGACCACACTGTCCCTCTCAGTGACCACACTCTCCACCCAGTGACCACACTGTCCCTCCCAGTGACCACACTGTCCCTCCCAGTGACCACACTGTCCACCCAGTGACCACACTGTCCAACCAGTGACCACACTGTCCCTCTCAGTGACCACACTGTCCCTCCCAGTGACTACACTGTCCCCCCAGTGACTGCACTGTCCCTCCCAGTGACCACACTGTCCCTCTCAGTGACCACACTGTCCCTCCCAGTGACCACACTGTCCCTCTCAGTGACCACACTGTCCCTCCCAGTGACTACACTGTCCCCCCAGTGACTGCACTGTCCCTCTCAGTGACCACACTGTCCCTACCAGTGACCACACTGTCCCTCCCAGTGACTGCACTGTCCCTCCCAGTGACTGCACTGTCCCACCCAGTGACTGCACTGTCCCTACCAGTGACCACACTGTCCCTCCCAGTGACTGCACTGTCCCTACCAGTGACCACACTGTCCCTCCCAGTGACTGCACTGTCCCTACCAGTGACCACACTGTCCCCCCAGTGACCACACTGTCCCTCTCAGTGACTGCACTGTCCCTCTCAGTGATCACACTCTCCACCCAGTGACCACACTGTACTTCCCAGTGACCACACTGTACTTCCCAGTGACCACACTGTCCCTCCCAGTGACCACACTGTCCCTCCCAGTGACCACACTGTCCCTCCCAGTGACCACACTGTCCCTCCCAGTGACCACACTGTCCCTCCCAGTGACCACACTGTCCCTCCCAGTGACCACACTGTCCACCCAGTGACCACACTGTCCAACCAGTGACCACACTGTCCCTCCCAGTGACCACACTGTCCCTCCCAGTGACCACACTGTCCCTCCCAGTGACCACACTGTCCCTCCCAGTGACCTCACTGTCCCTCCCAGTGACCACACTGTCCCTCCCAGTGACCACACTGTCCAACCAGTGACCACACTGTCCCTCCCAGTGACCACACTGTCCACCCAGTGACCACACTGTCCCTCCCAGTGACCACACTGTCCCTCCCAGTGACCACACTGTCCCTCCCAGTGACCACACTGTACTTCCCAGTGACCATACTGTCCCTCCCAGTGACCACACTGTCCTTCCCAGTGACCACACTGTCCCTCCCAGTGACCACACTGTCCCTCTCAGTGACCACACTGTCCTTCCCAGTGACCATATTGTCCCTCCCAGTGACCACACTGTCCCTCCCAGTGACCACACTGTCCAACCAGTGACCACACTGTCCCTCCCAGTGACCACACTGTCCCTCCAAGTGACCATATTGTCCCTCCCAGTGACCACACTGTCCCTCCCTAGTGACCACACTGTCCCTCCAAGTGACCATACTGTCCCTCCTAGTGACTACACTGTCCCTCCCAGTGACCACACTGTGCCCCCGGAAGGCTTCCCTAAACTGAACTAGAAAAGCGTTACCAGTGACAGTACCACACGACAGAGAATGTTTTTTGTTCCCAGTTTATGACAGGAATATGGATTGGATTGGATGGGTTCTGAGCAATATATCCTCAGTCTGATATCGCTCTCTCTCTCTCTCTCTCTCACACAGGCTCCCCCCTATCGGCTGCAGCAGTGACCGTCTCTCCCATCTTCTCTGCCGGTCAAACTTCCAGCCCGGTTCCCCGGCGGCTCAGCCGCTCCAAGCGCTGTTCCTGTTCCTCATTCCTGGACAAGGAATGCATCTACTTCTGCCACTTGGACATCATCTGGATCAACACACCCGAGTAAGTGGCTCCCAGTGCCTGAGATTTGGTGCGAGACAAGTGCCTGGTGTTAATCCCAGACATTGGAATAAAGGAAGTCTAAGGGTTGAACAGCGAGAGACCAGTACTGAGAACAAGATATAAAATATATATTTTTCAGGGGATTTCTTAATGCTGTAGTAGCTAACAATACAGAGGGACAGACGCCTGGCGAGACAAGTTTATAATGACAGCTTCTCCACGGGAGGGAGACTCCCACTTCAATAGATTGTCAGCAGTACCATTCTCATGGCCAGTCCAGTGAGGGGAGAGGTCTGGGAAGCGGCGTTGCTGAGTTTACTGCAGTAAATATGGTCTAAATTAGTGTGGGGGGAGATTAACCTCTGTGAAACTTGTTGCACCATTTTGTTATGGCTTGTCTGGCCCTAGTAATCTGTTTATTTTTATGTTAGTGTGAAGGAATGCTCTCCTGACACTTTACAACCTTCACACACGCCAAGTGACCATCGCCCTGAGTAATTTCGGATTGATTCTTTGTTGTTCTTCAGGAGGATTGTCCCGTACGGACTGGGCAATTCCCCCCGGGTCAGACGGTCTGTGAAGAAAAACCTGGCGACGCCCGAGGAATTGAAGCCACGATGTCAGTGCCGCAGCCAAGAGGACACTGTGTGCTGGCAATTCTGTGGTGATGGACAACAAACATCGAGGTAAAAACACATGACCGATCACTTAGCTTTTCCAAAAGGAACCTTAAATCATAATAGCTCGGCCCTATCAACCTGTTTTGTGAGAAAATAAAAATGAAGCCTTAGGTCATAACGAAAATAACAGTTAATCATTGATTAATGCTAATTATATTCATTATTTTGAGTTTAAAGCAATCTGAACTGTGCCTATTCCCAAGCAATGAGTAAGTAAAAGTAGGGGATTCATTTTCCAGTGAATGATTTCCTGAAGTATATGGTTAATTCATGAAGCTCCATCATCCCTCGCATCTATTTGTAAAATTTACCTTTACGTAAATATATAATCACTTTCACAAAAATAATTATGGTTAAAAGTTATACTGCAACTTTATCACGAGCTTCAGGACATATAAATCACAAGAGCAACACATCTAACATAGTCTTGCATAGATCTATCTCCTGTTCAACATTTATTTTCATTATAAATCCCCATGACTATGGTTATAATAGAAATTGCGTCTGTAATCTTGCCCCACTGTAATTATATCTTTCTAATAGGGGTGGCATGTCGTGCTCCAATTTTGAATTTCTCAGCCTATCAGCCTCTATCACAGGAAAACCCCAAGCAGATATTTTCAGTTTCCCAAATTGTTGTACGTTTTGCTATTTATTCTGTCAAGATGAGGACAAAGTACAATTCACAGCAACAACAAATAATAATACAGCACAGAAATAGGCCCTTCAGCCCTCCAAGCCTGCGCTGATCATGATCCCTGTCTAAACTAAAACCTTCTATACATTTACATAGAATTACATAGAATTTACAGTGCAGAAGGAGGCCATTCGGCCCATCGAGTCTGCACCGGCTCTTGGAAAGAGCACCCTACCCGAGGTCAACTCCTCCACCCTATCCCCATAGCCCAGGTACCCCACCCAACACTGACGGCAATTTTGGACACTAAGGGCAATTTATCATGGCCAATCCACCTAACCTGCACATCTTTGGACTGTGGGAGGAAACCGGAGCACCCAGAAGAAACCCACGCACACACGGGGAGGATGTGCAGACTCCGCACAGACAGTGACCCAAGCCGGAATCGAACTTGGGACCCTGGAGCTGTGAAGCGATTGTGCTACCCACAATGCTACCCTGCTGCCCATGGGGTCCGTATCCATCTATACCCATCCTATTCATGTATTCGGCAAGATGCCTCTTAAACATCGCTATCCTATTTGCTCTCACCACCTCCCCCGGCAGTGTGATCCAGGCACTGATCATCCTCTGTGTAAAAAACCTGCCTTGCACATCTCCTCTAAACTTTGCCCCTCGCACTTAAGCCAATGTCCCCTAGTAATTGACGTTTCCACCCTGGGAAAAAGCGTTTGACTATCCACTCTCTCCATGCCACTCATAATTTTGTAAACCCCTATCAGATCGCCCCTCAACCTCCGTCGTTCCAGTGAAAACAATCCGAGTTTATCCAACCTCTCCTCACAGCTAATACCCCCCAGACCAGGCAACATCCTGGTAAACCTCTTCTGTACCCTCTCCAAAGCAGCCACATCCTTCTGGTAGTGTGGTGACCAGGATTGTACCCAATATTCCAAATGTGGCTTAGCTAATGTTCTGTAGAGCTGCAAGTTTGACTTGCCAGTTTTATACTCTATGCCCTGACCGATGAAGGCTAGTGGAGGCATGGTGGCATAGTATTTAGCACTGCTGCCTCACAGCGCCAGGGGCCCGGGTTCAATTCCGGTCTTGGCTGATTGCCTTTGTGGAGTTTACACTTTCTCCCCGTGCCTGCATGGGTTTCCTCCGGGTTTCCTCCGAAAGTCCAAAGATATACAGGGTAGGTGGATTGACCATAATATAAATTGCCCCTTCATGTCCAGGGATGTACACATTAAGTGAGGTTATGGGGATAGGGAGGGGGAATTGATCTAGATAGAGTGCTCTTTCAGAGGGTTGGTGCAGACCTGATGGGCCGAATGGCCTTCACCTGCACTCGAGCTAATGAGGATACAAAGATTTCTGACAAGACCCCAGCAATTTCCGCCCTTGCTTCAGTATTCTAGGGTAGATCCCATCAGGCCCCAGGGACTTATCTACCTTATGCTTTTTAAGATGCCCAACACCTCCTTCGTTTTGATATTGACATAGAACATAGAACAGTACAGCACAGAACAGGCCCTTCGGCCCTCGATGTTGTGCCGAACAATGATCACCCCACTTAAACCCACGTAACCCGTATACCCGTAACCCAACAATCCCCCCATTAACCTTACACTACGGGCAATTTAGCATGGCCAATCCACATGACCCAAATTACCCACATAACCTTCCCCAGACCCATCATCCACCAAATCATTCTCTTTAGTGAACATTGATGCAAAGTACTCCTTCACTGGTTTAGGAATGCCAGTCAAACTTCAAGTTTATGTTCTGCCCAGCAATACACTTCACTTCCAGTCACTTATACCAATCACTGTAGCCGTTCATTTCCTTTTCTGATTGCTGATATTTGTCATTTGTCTGATCATCAAAATTCACACCTTTTTATATCTTTGCCATTAAGTCTAACAGGCACCCACATTGAAAAGGAAGTTTTTTTTAAAAACAAGATTGAGTAGTTTAAATCCACCTAGTAACAACATCACATTTATGTTTCATTGTCGAATAATGCATTTTATTTAAAGCTATTAATAAGACTGTCACTGTAGTATATTTGAGGGTAATCCTATACAGTTCTACTCCGCTTCATCTTCTTGCACAACAGGTGTGCAGATTAGAACTGGGTACGGTTGACTCTTCAGATTTTCCAAAGATTAATTTTAATGACCAGAAAATTAGAAGCAATGTAAATAATGGCTGCTGACCTCTGCAACCTCACCAAGAGTAATTCTGCATTAGGATTGGTATATTTCAAAATAAGCCCTATTACATTTAGTACATGCAAGTCGTAATGTTCTCTAGTTACATTTTAATAGAGCAGCAACAGCCACTTTCTCATTTTTGAACATGTGATAAAATTCTTACAGTTGTAAGCATTCCAATACAAATCTCTGAAAACATTCCTTTACGGGGCTCTTCTCTTATTTTGATTGTTTTTCTAATCTGTAAAGATTATTGGCTGAAATAAACTTTGCTGATAATGTGGATAGCCATTGGGCTGAACTGATATCTTCACACGTCTTCTCTACTGAGCAGTATTACAGTCTGTATGCTTCACCCGATGCCTGCGTCTATGTATTTACATTGTGCATTGATGCATGTCCTATACTGCTTGGACTGTATGCAGAACAATATTTTTCACTGTCCCTCGGTACAGGTGACAATAAAATCAAATCAAATTCTAAAATCTTTTAAAATTTACATAGCTACAATATATAATAAAAAAAACAACTATTTATTTTCTTCACAGATTTTCAACCAAGACCAAAGTACAAAAGAACTACCTGGCAGAAGCATCAGACAGGATGAGTCGAAACAAACAGGACTGCAAGGGATTGGAATGTGTTTATCAACACCTCCTTAACATTGCAAAAAAGTGAGTTTCATTCAATTTCACGTAACATCTGAAAGATCGCCCTCATCATATTTCCATGTGAAAACTGGTTGTATAACAACACAATGTGGGAAGATTTTCTCTGGTTGCTATGTTAGTGATAGTGTAAACATCGAGGGATGATATCCGATGAACAGAATTGTAAATCTGAAAGAGCAGCTTTACATTATCACTATAAATGGTGACCAGAGGAAATCCTACCATTTACACTCAAAATATTTTTCAATGTTCGGAATCCAGATTGATTATTTACAAAGATAAGAGGGTAAATCGGCTAGATTCTCCATTGGGGTGGTGTGATTTATCTAATACTCCCACATGGATGAATTCTTACTTCTGAAATGAAGTTAATGCCAGCACTTGTATTTATATAATTTATTTCTGACTATTTCATAATATTTGTATGTAACACTTCTGTAGAACAATCACTTATAGATCTGTCGCCGTGATTTTAATACCAAACAGACGGTGTTCACATAATTTATGCTTTGATTTGAAGGTTGGAGCCTGCAGACAGTAACCATTTACCTACATCAGTGAAATGGATATATACAATAAGGAAAGTGAGACAAGACAACTACAATAAACTGAAAAGATTACCAGTTTCCATGACAGGCCCTGTGGCAGAATGCAGGGACTGCAAGCGCTGACAAGCTGCCAGTTAACAGGAGCAAAGAAAACAGCACGCGTTGGCTGCTTCCACAGAATGGATTGCCATTCTGCTCTGGCAAGGGACCAGGGTTTGACACTTCAGTGAGGAGCTTGCCAAAGCTGATGGAGTTCAAGCTATAGCCTTGCCTTATGAGAGAAACACTGACCAGCAGAATGGATATTAAATCAAGACATCTTCAAAATTAAAAAAAAATGACTTCAAGGAAACAATTATATGAAGTTCTGCAATTAGTATGGGTGTGTGTTTGCCAAAATGGGCCAGGATGCATTTAACGCACTAACTGAGGAGTTCTCACTGAATTGTGGCTTAAGAAGATTGGACAGGATGACCAGAGTAAACTTCAGTCATATCGCCATAAGTTTACTTTAAAGGGTAGAAAGTGGAATTTAATGCATCAAATGAAGCAATGATATAAAGACACATTCAAAATGTTTATGTATATAAATTAAAGTGCAAATGCTCAGTTTAATATATTTCACAGACTTATTAAATGGAGTGCTGAAACTGCAGAATAGCCTTCTTAAATCTACCTCACTTTTTGTAAGTGTTGTTGGCTATAGATATACCCTAGAAATAACATTACCCTCTTCATGAATACATGGTTTGAATACAATATTGTTTGAATTACACTGTACTGTTTGAATCATATGTCACAGTGTTGCTAGTGTTTGTGTATAATAGTTTGGATATGGAAGTGTGGGTATGTATTTAATGGCAACTTGTTTGGTTACTTTGGAAAATAACAAGGGTCTGGGTATATGTAATTGCCTACATTATCTGCATGACTAAGTGTCTGAATGTACATAATGACACAATGCATGACTTTGTGTGGCTATAGTTGAGTCTTGGTGAATTTGTTGGTGGTTTTTGTTTGTACAACCAGATAAATGCTATATAATCTTTATATTTGGTAAAGGAGATGATGCAATGCTTCAATGTTTCTCCTAAAAAAATGGTAAGCGGAGGGCAGTGCGGTGGAGCAGTGGTTAGCACTGCAGCCTCACAGCGCTGAGGATCCGGATTCGATCCCGGCCCCGGGTCACTGCCTGTGTGGAGTTTGCACATTCTCCCTATGTCTGTGTGGGTCTCACCTCCGCAACCCAAAGATGTGTGGGGTAGGTGGATTCCACGCTAAATTGCCCCTTAATTGAAAATAAAATAATTGGGTACTCTAAATTTATTAAAATGAAACACAAAAAAAAGATGGTAAACTTTGACAGCCAACACTGACATGACAAGAACAACTCCATGATTGAAATATTGAAGAAGTTGGTAACAAACAATATTAATAACTCTTGAAAATGAGGCATTAACTTACTTAAATATTAAAATAATGCTCATATTATTTTGACATTCCTAACTTTGTCACTGTTTAAAATACAGTCAGTAACCATGATGTATCATATGGGCCATATTGGTCTTATGTGATTATTAGTTGGTATGTATTTTTATACAGAAATGTGTTTGTTCTACTTCATGTTTTTGAAAGTAATTTACTTGGAAATAAAACATTTCTATTTAATACAAAAATATATACTGCTTCTTATTGGAGGGGGCAATGACTAGCTAGTTTTGAAGATGCTCTTGAAACAAGGTCCCAATTTGTAGCTGTGGATTTGCACAGTTTGGGTGATACAGTCTGTTAGTTCATTATCTGTCACTATCGAAACTTGAATTTGGTGTGTTGAGAATCTTATCAGCTCGCTACCTGTAAGAGTGAGGTAGCATTCCAGTGCCAAGTTACTGGGAAGTTAGGAATCTCACTCAAGAATCAACAAGGAAGAGAAGTATAGCTGGTAAGGAGGGATGTGCGGTTGGGGGTTAAAACAGTTTATTGAGCGGACGAGAGGGAACTTTGCCATTTACCTGGTGAGACATCATCTAACCTGGAAGTTCTCAATGCTGGTATAGGATGCCAAAAATAGAGAGGTATTTCATTCTCTAACATACATTTCCGATTTTTGCTAAATTCAACAAACACTCTGAAAATATATTTCAAAGTAATGCGATTTTATGAGAATTGTTAATCTGCATGTTGCAATAATTTTCCAAAAGCTGGGATAGCACAGTTGAGAATATGTCCTCACGTGTAATGCACTGTAGCTAGGGCATCAGTATGAAATTGTTTTGCACCATATCAGAGCCATATTTATAGTTTTGAACCTGGAGTCAGCCTCACCTGACCAAGGAGTGAAGATACTCTCTGGAAGAGTCTAATTTGCTTCACTTGAGTGTCAGTTCAGTTCTTAACATCTGATGTAAATCTCCTTTGAATTAAAAAAAAAATTTAGTGTATCCAATTCTTTTTTTCCCTTTTAACGGGCAATTTTAGCATGGCCAATTCAGCTTACCTGCATATCTTTTTGGGTTGTGGGAGTGAGACCCTTGCAGACACGGGGAGAATGTGCAAACTCCACACGGACAGTGACCCGGGGCTGAGATCGAACCCGGGTCCTCAGAGCCGTGAGGCAGAAGTGCTAACCACTGTGCCACCGTGCTGCCCTAATCGCCTTTTGATATTGATAGAAAATTAAATCACTTCTATATTTCTGTCCAGTGACTGGGTGTTTTATTCTGCTGTGTATTTCAGTGTGGTGAATGAACACCCAGTTTGAAACGCACCCAGTTTGAAATGGTTTCAACTTAAACCATTACAAATATGTGTGGTTTACAGGTAAACAATGGAAGTCTTGATACATACACATTTACATGACAAATACAGCACAAAATATACCACTAAGATTCTAACAAGCCCTTTTGGGATTTCCAACAATTAATACAAAGTAATCTTTTAGTTGTTTTTTCAGGTTGTTTCATAGCACTTCTGCACTAACTGCGATAACTTCATGGCCATATTTGAAATGGATTTAAATAAGATAGAACACTACCCCGCACAAATCTTCAATTTTCTCCTAAGGCTCAGATTGCCCATATAAAACGGTGATCCAGCATGTCCTGGTCTGAAAGCAAGTGACGTCTGGACCATTTCTGACTGTTGATGTTTTGCAGCGTTTTTTGTTTGCTTTGTTGGATGGAGTTAGCAAAACGTTCGATTGTTGCAACTAAAATTTTGAATATGAGATTCCATTGGGTTATTTCCTGCTATTTATGTTTTTGAATGAGGAAGGAGTGGATGAAAGGAGGGATGTGAGGCAGGATTACTTGCTACAAAGGTTGATGACTCAGTAACCTTGTCTATGCAGCTGTGTGTGCAGACTTAAGAATGTATACTTGGGAATAGCTGAAGAAATACATCTACAAAGGATTCTGATTCACCAGAGAAGCAGTAAGGGTCTGCTGGAATCTGGCAGCAGACAACCTTGACCAAAGAGGTAGCACTGTCACTGGCAATTAAAGTCACTGGAGCCCTGAACTTTCATTTCTCAGGGTCATTCCAAGTTACTGTAGAGACACCAACAATATCAGCCAATTTGCAATGCATAGGTTCATCACTAGGGCAGATACCTTCTTTATTTTCACCACAATAAAAATGATAGTGCGAGGTTTTATCAGTGTTGGCCAACAGGACTCCACACGCAATATTATGGTCTTTATGAAATGCAAGGCGTTCCATTCCATCAATCTGCAATTGGTCAATTTCTCTGGCAGGACGCACAGCATATTCATTTTAAGTCATTGTTATATTCTCTGAGTACGGCAAAGAGAAAAGTTATGGAGGTGCCACACGGTTGGATTTCTTACAAACATGATGCATTCCCGTACCATTCCCGTACCAGCCTCCCCGGACAGGCGCCGGAATGTGGCGACTAGGGCTTTTCACAGTAACTTCATTGAAGCCTACTCGTGACAATAAGCAATTTTCAATTTTTCATTTCAAGGTTTATTAGGTCTGTTGCTCATACAACCTAAAATGGAGAACTGAAGCCCGTGAAAACACTCTGCTGACACCACTACAGATCACGTGACGCTCCACTAGAACATAGAACAGTACAGCACAGAACAGGCCCTTCGGCCCTCGATGTTGTGCCGAGCAATGATCACCCTACCCAAACCCACGTATCCACCCTATACCCGTAACCCAACAACCCGCCCCTTAACCTTACTTTTTAGGACACTATGGGCAATTTAGCATGGCCAATCCACCTAATCCGCACATCTTTGGACTGTGGGAGGAAACCGGAGCACCCGGAGGAAACCCACGCACACACGGGGAGGACGTGCAGAATCCGCACAGACAGTGACCCAGCCGGGAATCGAACCTGGGACCCTGGAGCTGTGAAGCATTTATGCTAACCACCATGCTACCGTGCTGCCCACTAGCAGTGATGTATTCTCTAATACATAACTCTCCTTCCCTTTTACTTTAGTACAACAGCTTTCTTAACATTTATACAATAGACCCACTGATGCGTTACCTCGATACATATTTACAACCCAATATGGCAGTCACTGGGGTGATGTTCTGGAACTTTGAAATTGTCCTCTGTTCCTTCAGTAGGTGGTACTCCTGGAAAATTACTCCAGTGTTTGTCACTATAGGCATTGGAAAGTCCTCAGAAACAGAATCTGAACTTGTCTCTGTGTCTGATCTCTGTTCCGAAGTATCGCTGTTTTTAGATTTTCCAATGGAAATACCTCTTGAGAAGTTTCAGCGATTTAACTTTGTGAAGCTAGTTGTTGGTCAGTATGATGTCATGGTCAGAAACTCATAGTCATACATCACATAAAAGGCCCTTCAGTCTATCACGCCAGCATTTGTTAAAAACAACCATCTAACTATTGTAATCACATTCTCCAGCACTTGTCTGCCTTGGCATAGCACATCTAAATACTTCTTAAATGTTATGAGGGTCTCTGCCTTCACTACCCTTTCAGGCAGTGAGTTCCAGTCTCCCACCACCCTCTGGATGAAAAGGTTTTCCCTCACATCCCCTCTAAACATCGTGCCCCAACCTTAAATTTATGACCCCTGGTCATTGATCCCTCCACCAAGGTGAAAGGTTTGTTCCCGTCTACTCTGTCTATGCCCCTCATAATTTTATACATCTCAATCATGTCCCCCCCCCCCCCAACGCCCCCAGACTCCTCTGCTCCAAGGAAAATAACCTTAGTTTATCCAATCTTTATTCATAGCTAAATCTCTGCAGCCCAGGCAACATCTGGGTAAATCTCCTCTACACCCTTTCCAGTGCTATCATATCCCTCCATAAATGTGGATTCCAGGACTGCACACAATGCTCTAGCTGCGGCCTAACCAACGTTTTATACAGTTCCAGCATAACCTCCCTGCTCACATATCTTTTTTTCTTAAGTGTATTTTATTCCAAACATATTCAAAAGTACAAAGACATAAATCAAAAACATTATCAACACCCCGCAGTTCACAGCTTGTGCAAGTTTTTCCCCTTTTCACCACTTTCACACCTCTCCCACCTCTCCACCACCAACGCCGCCCCCCCCCCCACCCCCCCCCCCCCCCCACGACAAAAAATTCCTCAAACATTGTCATGAACAGTCCCATGATGTCTCAAAGCCCTGCGCTGATCTTTTCCAGCTGGAGGAAATTGTACAGCTACCCCAGCCAAGCTGGCACCTACGGTGGCTTTGCCAATCGCTTTTCCAACAGAATCCTTCACCGGACGATAAGAGAGGCAAATCAGCCCTCCTCCCCTCGATCAGCACCAGATTTTCCTGTACCCCAAAAATCGCCACCATTGGGTCCAGCCCAGCCTCTACCCCACAATCTTCAATAGTGTCCCGAACACACCCTCCCAGTATCTCTCCAACTTCTCGCAGCTCCAGAACATATCCGCGTGATTTGTTTGTCCTCGCCCACCCTTTTCACACTCATCTGCCACCCCCTGGAAGAACCCCTCGCCCGGGTCATATGTACTCTATGCAGCACCTTAATCTGAATCAAGCTCATCCTCGCACATGAAAAGGTCGAATTCACCCTGTGCATCGCCTCACTCCACATTCCCACATCCTATCTTCCCCCCCAGCTCACCCTCCCATTTATTCTTAACCTCACCATATGCACTCCCCCCTGCTCCCCAGCCACCCATATATATCCCCAATCCTAACCTGCCTTTCTACATCCGGGAGCAGCAACCACTCCGCCAGCTTGGGAAACCTTCTCCGTTCCTTCCACGCAAAGTCCCTCCTTGCATATACCTGAATTCACTTCCGTTCAACAGCTCCACCCTCTCCCGCAGCTCTGTTGGACCTGCAAACCTCTCCTCCAGGTATATATTACTCACCCTCATCAGCCCCACCTCCCTCCACTTCCCATACATACCATCCATCTCTCCCGACTTAAACAAGTGGTTTCCACACAATAGTGTCAGCATCGACATCTCCTCAACCCTAAAGTGTCTCCTCAACTGATTCCACACCCTAATCGGGGACTGCACCATTGGACTCACTGTGTTCCTCCACTGTGCCAGCAGAAGCAACGCTGTCACCGTGGCCCTCAGGTTGGACCCTTCACAGGACCCCTCCTCTTTTCTAACCCACTCTAACCCCTCTCCTTGCCACACCACCTCACCTTCTTCGCAGTCATGCCCAGCAGTAATGTGGCAGGTTTGGTAGTGTCAGCCCCCATTTCTGCCTTTGCCTATGTAACAGGGCCCTCTTCCCTATCCATATAAACCCTGAAATCGCTGCATCCAGTTTCTGGAAAAAAGCCTCCGGGATGAAGATCGGGAGGGTCTGGAATATGAACAGGAACTTTGGCAGAGCGTTCAATTTAACCACCTGTACCCTCCCCGCCAATGTCAGGTGTAGCATATCCCATCTCCCAAAACCCCCCCTAACCTCCTCCACCAATGTTGTCAGATTCCACTTGTGCAACGTCGGAACACTCCCCCGTCACCTGGACCCCCAGATACCCGAACCTGTCCCGGGCTATCCTGAATGGCAACGCCCCCAGATTGGCTCTCTGACCCGCCACATTCACCGAAACATCTCACTCTTCCCGACATTCAGCTTATAGCCCGAGAGGGCCGCAAATATCTCCAGTATGCCAAAATTCTCCCCATACTCGAATAATAATTATCGCTTTATTGTCACAAGTAGGCTTCAATGAAGTTACTGTGAAAAGTCCTTAGTCGCCACATTCCGGCGCCTGTTCGGGGAGGCTGGTACGGTCCAGTGGGTCTGACATGAACAGCGGCAGGTCATCAGTGTACAGCGACACCTGGTGTTCCCTGCTCCCCTTCACAATCCCCGGCCACGCTACTGACCCCCTAAGGGCCATCGCCAAGGTCTCTATCGCCAGCGGGAACAACAGCGGCGACAGCGGATACCTCTGCCTCGTTCCTCTTTGCAACCCGAAACTCCATGAACTCATCTCATTTGTCCATACACTCACCACCGGGGCCACATACATCAGACACACCCACATCACAAACTTTGGATCAAACCCGAACCTTCCCAGAATCTCAAACAGGTCACTCCACCCGGTCAAAAGCTCGATCCAGAGACCACCACCTCCAGTACCCGCCCCTTGGACAGGGTCACGTTTATCAGCCTCCTGATGTTACTGGCGCGCTGCCTGCTCCATTTGGTCCTCTGTGACAACCGCCCGGAACGCATCCTTCCTTCCTCCTACCACTAACTTAGCCAACACTTTCACAACCATGTTTAGCACTGAAATGAGCCTATGTGACCCACACCCCAAAAGGTCCTTCACCTTCTTCGGGATTAGTGTGATTGACACTTGGGTCAGTGTCTCCAGCAGCTCCCCCTTCTCCAATGCCTCTCTAAATATCTGCAAATGTGGTGCCAACTCCGTCGCAAACTCTTCATAGAACTCCACTGGGTAGCTGTCCGGCCCTGGGGCCTTCTCTGACTTCATCCCCTTTATGCCACCCATCACCTCTCTCAGCCCTAGTGGTTCCTCCAGTGCCTGGGGAAGTCCAGCTCATCCAAACACTGCCCCATATCCCCTTCCTCGTCACCCAGTTCAGTCCCATATAACTTCTCGCAATACTTCCTAAACACCTCGTTAATCTTCCCTGGCTCCGACACAACCTCCTCTCCCTGTCCGCACCCTCAGAAGTTCCGTGGACGCGGCCTGCCTCCGTAACTGGTGGGCTAGCACACGGCTCGCCTTCTCACCATATTCATTCTGCAAACCCCCCCCCCCCCCCTCCCCCACACCCTCCGTAGCTGCTCCACTGCCTTTCCCATTGTCAATCTGTCAAACTGCCCCTGTAACATGTTTCTCTCCGCCAACCACTCAAATATTTCCTGTCCACCTCGACTATCTCGTCCAACAAACGTCCATACTCCTCCTTCCTCCTCCTGTCCCTTTGCGCTTTGAATGAGATAACATCTGGTGTGCCCTACTCCCCCTCACAATCCCCGGTCACTCTACTGACCCCCTAAGGTACATTGCCAAGGGCTCTATCATCAGCTGGAACAACAGCGACGACAACGGACACCTCTGCCTCGTTTCCCTTTGCAATATCCAGGTGGCTTCGGCACATGGGTGCTTGTGAGAGGGTAGTCCTGTCCTGGGCCTTGGCCAGTGCCTGCATAGAATGCCCCAGGCCTTTGACATGCTGATTCATGGCTGAAGCCCTCACCCCAAGGCCTCCACCATGGTAGCCACTCATGCGGTGTTTGCCAGGGTGACACGCACGGCTCCTGCACATGGTTGGATTCCTCCAACTGCACCTGCGGTTACTGGATAATCAGCGACAATCCCACATATAGGGCGCGATTCTCTGCTCCCCACGCCGGGTGGGAGAATCGCGGGAGGGCCGGGCTAATCACGACACGTTGCCCTGGCACCCCCCGCGATTCTCTCACGACCCCAAACCGCGACACGCCGCTTGGAGTATCACTGCTCGCCGTTTCTCACGGCGACCGGCGATTCTCCGGCCCGGATGGGCCGAGCGGCCTGACGAACCTGACCGGTTCACGCCGGCGTCAACCACACCTGGTCGCTGCCGGCGTGAACATCGCGCGACCGGTAAGTGTGGGGCCTGTGACGCACTCTTTTCCCTCCACCGCCCCGCAGGATCAAGCTGTCATGTCTTGCGGGGCAGCGGAGGGGATAACGGCAACCGCGTATGCGCGGGATGGTGCCGGTCAACCTGTGCATGCGCGGCTGACGTCACTTAGGCGCCGCCGGCCACGTCATGCTCGGCGCGCCGCTTTGACGCAAGCGCCAAGGCCCGGCGCCCGAGATTCGCGCACCGTCGCTCCTAGCCCCCTCCGGGGGGTGGGGGTGGGGGGGTGGGGGGGTGGGGGGGGGGAGAATAGGGGGCGAGGAGCGGCCTCTGATGCCGGAGTGAAACACTCCGGGTTTCACTCCGGCGTCGGCTGTTTCTCTCCGTTTCGGAGAATCGCGCCCATAGTCCCTAGCTCTGCGGCTGTATGTCCACAACCATAAAACATGGAACATAGAACATACAGTGCAGAAGGAGGCCATTCGGCCATTGAGTCTGCACCGACTCACTTAAGCCCTCACTTTCACCCTATCCCCGTAACCCAATAACCCCTCCTAACCTTTTTTGACACTAAGGGAAATTTAGCATGGCCAATCCACCTAACTTGCACATCTTTGAACTGTGGGAGGAAACCGGAGCACCCAGAGGAAATCCACACAGACATGGGGGCAACGTGCAGAATCCGCACAGGCAGTGACCCAGCGGGGAATCGAACCTGGGACACTAGGCATGATGACCCCAGGGACTAGCTGTCTTCAAGATGGGTTTTGGGCTTCTGGAATGAACAGTGACACCTCTGATCCTGCGAAGGTACCAGTTTTACTCAGCATTCCGGGACACTGGGGGGTCAGTTACAAACTTTTTTACAAGATTAATGCAATTAGCAGAGGCTTGCGAATTTAGCCTGATGCTAAATGAGATACTCCGAGACCATTTGGTATGTGGAATAAATAATTTAGCAACACACAAACGTCTGTTAGCAGAGGCTGAACTGGTTTGCAAACAAGCATGGCAGCTGGCTTTGTCCTTAGAAAAAGCGGCAAGCGGAACGCATGAGTTACAAGGTACTCTGATGGAGGTAGACGCCCATTCCAGTGAAACGAAGTAAGGGACTACCGCTGGGGGATAGGCAACCGCATAGCCACCCTCAGGAATGACCCGGATACTGCTGGGGGATAGGCAACTGCATAGCCACCCTCAGGAATGACCCGGATACTGCTGGGGGATAGGCAACTGCATAGCCACCCTCAGGAATGACTCGGATACTAAGTTAACCAGGCCCACTCACAGAAGCCCTCACAAGCAAGGGAAAATTATGTCCAGACAGACGGAAGCCCCTGCAGCATTTCGCCCGGCAAAATATTGTAGTTGTTGCCAGAGATCGGAGCCTGAAAGGATAAATAGAAACCCAAAACCATCATCTTGGAGAAGGTCACGTAGGCTGGGGTATAGGAGAATGCATACCCTAGAAGCCCCACCTACCTCTGACGAGGAACAACTAAATTGTGTAACGATGGTGAAATCAAAACCCATTAAATTATCCATAAGGTTGAGTGGACGTCCCACACTGATGGAAGTCGACACTGGAGCAGCCGTATCAGTAAGAGGGGAAAATGTATTCAATAAAATTCGCACTGGACTCCAACATAGTCCAACACAGACTCTTCAGCTCAGGCTCTCTGCCCCTGCCGCGCATGCATGGAAGCAAATCTATTTTCTGGAACCTTAACAAACATTCATTCCTGACCTAAACCAGCAAAACAAATTCATTGCTAATTTGTCTCATTATTTGTGGGACCTTGTGTGCAAATTGGATGATAGGTTTGGCAGAATGACAACAGTTTAAAAAGCAAATAATTGCTTATGAAAACTTTTTGAAAGATCTAAAGACACAAAAGATGCTGTAAGTCTTTCTAGTCACTACTTTGTAATACTTGAAGTTGTGCTCGAAACAGCGAGGTTAAAGAGGGGGAGAGGTTCCTCACCAAAGTGACGTGACATACCTACAGCAATTCGCTGAGAACAGACAGCACCGGCCTAACACCTGCATAACTACATAGCGTTCTTCATTGGTATGATATCTTGGAAGGAACTCACGGGCCGCTAATGTCATGCACCTCTTTCTACCTTCGTTCAACTTTCAGGGAATCAACAGTCTGGGTAGCACCGCTTGAAATGAATGGGCTTCTCCTCCATAGTGCTTAATGGAACATGCAAGGGGGCAGAGGTTAACAGCAGCGTGCGTACTAAGAGTTCAGAGCTTTCTGCTACAATGTACACTGCATGTACCTTGACCAGTTAGGCATTTCCTCGCTCACTCAAGCAGTCAATTTTAGTTATAGCAATGTATATTTCAACCAGAACGTTCTCATCCTTATTTGTTGACGTTTTAAATGCATGAGAAGGTTACATGACAGCACTGGTATCTTAAAGCAGCTTATTATTGTATGAGTTGGTTCCTGAAACATACATTGAATTACAAAATCAAAATATCAATTTAAAAAATATTATTTGCTTCCAACTCACATCACAAAGCAGATTACCCTGTTTCACAAACTAAATTTGGTTCTGACATTGAATGTTCTGGTTGCATTCTATGTACTAGTGTGCTAGCCTCAATGTTACCGGGAACTTGATCAGTGATGTTTAAAAGCAATGATTGAAATATATTGTAAAGCTACTTCAGAGGATGCAGGCTTACCAACTTTAAATTCTATTCCGTGGCACAAAGAAAGGAAATGTTACTGAGTTGAAACATCCGTTTTATTTGCTTTTGTGCTATCAGTAATCACAATCAAGTAGGAATCACACAGAGACCTCTTGAAAGCATGAACTCCAAATGAACTGCTTGATAGACTTGGTAGGAAGTGTCGGAGAAGTCACAGGACTTCAAGAAGAGCACAAAGGCAAGGCATGAATATTATAATCAATGAATAGAACACTACGTATATCAGCATGAAAGGAGGCAATAACACTAAAACCTATGTGGCAGAAAGTTAGATGCTGACATATCTGTGTACTGACAGTTATAGCGAGCACAACCTGGTTGCAAATAAAGTAATGCAAGTGCAAACAACTAGAAATTGCTAATTATTTTGCATTCATCTGATCAGTATCCACTGATTTGACGTTTAAATGAAAAGCTGGCTTATCAGATTATACACGATAAAGCAATAATTGCTTGTTCTGCTTATTGCAGAATATTTTGGATGGATCTAAGCATATCGGTTAGAGCTACTGGTACATACCATTTTATTCATCCAATTTGCACAATGTGTGAAATCAACTTGTTAATATATGCCAATTGTTTATAAGTGCATCTCACTGTATATAATAATGCAGATTCAGGGTAATTTCAGAAAATCTGTACTCGTGAAAACATTTTAAACCCATGTGATCTGAATTTAAATGGATAGAGAGAGCAGGCGGTTCTCTCTCGCACCTGAAACATTTCAATTTCGAATTTTCAATAATCTTCTGCTGAGGTTACCATGGCTGACTACCCTTGTGGGAATTTCCAACAATGATTTTTGTTCCTTAACTCTGCTATGCACACCTGCCACCCCCCACCCCCCAAGAATTTTAATAAATTTGTAAGATATGACATGGACCAAACCTTGCTGGAAATAAAAGTGTGCTAACAATACAGTTAATACTGCACAAATTGATCAGCGAACTTGGGGGATTAATACTGGGTACTGAGAATCTCCGGGACTTGTGGGTTGATTTAGTTCTGTTTACATTGTGCAAGTTCCCTTAGCTTTGCCATTATTTATGTCACAAGTAGGCTGTAACACTGCAATGAAGTTACTGTGAAAAGCCCCTAGCCGCCACATTCCGGAGCCTGTTCGGGTACACAGAGAGAGAATTCAGAATTCTCAGCTGGTACGGGAATTGAACCCGGGCTGCTGGCCTTGTTCTGCATCACAACCCAACCTTTTAGAACAGGCTTATGCGTATTAATTGTGCATGAAATTAGCCACGGGAAATTTGGGTTGTTTGTTAAGAAGATAACTGGCAGCACAATATCCTTTTGAGTTGAAGGGTGCAAGGAAAAGTCTAACGAAAACCAGATACCATGAGATGCCTCAATTTTACAAGATTGAACCTATTTTGTTGGAAAAATGGGACCCAATATTTCAAACAGCTGAGAAATGCCCTGGAGAAAGGTGAACAGCAGACATAAGCATTTCAAACAAACAAAAATACAAAGCTTACAATGTTGTGGGATAGGCTGGATGGACCAGAAGATCTTTTCCTGTCTGTCACTGTTCATGTGTAAAAGAGGGAAAGCTCGAACAGTTAATCCCACTTCACGTTCTTCTGAGTGTCCATTTGGAGAAGTGCCAGGCTATATTCGCAGCACTTGAATAGATCTTTCTCAGATAGGAGGAACTGATAGTGGCAGATCGCAAGGCCATGGAGTTGTAAAACAGGAGTCCCTCCTTTTCCTCACAGTATGATGTGAAAGGGAGGATTAGGTATGAGGATATCGTGATCTTCGCTAGTCTCAGCCCAGCCTCCGACCATGGCCTCGGTGCTCATCATCCCAATCATTACCAACACTATCCCCTTCATGAGGGTGAGAACATACAGGTGTGCCTGATCACTCCAATTAGCTCTTGCTACCTTCAGCTCACATCCCAGTTTCCTCTCATCCGATACTCTAATCTGATTTACAAGTTTCAGACGGTGTCAGCTTTCTTTTTCAATTTCTTTCTGTGCCACAATCTTTGCTGCCAAAGCATTGGTCGCTCTATGGAGTCTCGAGGATACAGATGGCAAGTGGAATGGTGTCAGAGGGAAGCTTTTGCACATGGTTCTCATCATCCTGGCTAAACAGCAAAGTCTCCATATGCAGTCATGTATGAACAAGAGGAACACCTATCTCTGGTTCTTCAGGGTGTCCTTTACCTGGAAGAGGTGGAATGGGGAATTCTATGTCTAGATAGAGGCCAGGCAAATGGCTTAGCAATGTCCTGCTGGCTTTGAGATGGAGGAAACCTCTGAAGGGCCTTCTCATCATTAAATGTATCACTTAAATTCATTCAGACATCCACTGAGGCGTCGATGAAGGAGGCTACAGGCAACCCTGGCTTGGTACTGGTTCTCATCCAGTTGAGGAGGAGGAGGGCCCATCACAGGTTGGCAGGGTCATGAGGCACAAGATCCTGAGCAGCAAGAGGCATTAAGGGTTTCTGTACGTTCAAGATGCTGGTGAACATGGACCACTGTAACGGCAAGCATTGGCCCATCCGTGGGTTTATCATTAATGTTGCCCTTATCTAGAGATGAGTGAAAGACAAAGTCGGTGGCACTATGGTATGTCCCAGCACATGGTTTCTCACATCTGACAGCTTCTCCAATATGAGCTATGTCTGCAGGGTGTAGTGATATGCATCACTGTATAGACACAAGGGGTTAATGTAAATACACTACAACTAAGTAACCACTAGAGGGAGCACCAGAGATGTATATAATAGACAAACAGGAAGTCAAGGACACTCTTCACTCTTCACTAGCTAGTGAGCAGGACACAGGCAGACAGCTCTCATGTAATATCTAGTATAAGCTCTGGCGAGAGAACAAACTCACACAATAAAGCATCTACTTCAACTGTAAGACTACGGGCTTTATTCGGACACATGGAATAATACATGGTACCAGGAGACTTCAGAACGCTTACTAGAAGATTACACAATATGTAGACAAAGAAAGAGTGAAAAGACAAGAAAACACATACCGGACATTCATTGTGGGGAGACTTCCCTGGTTCAATGGAACTTGTTGGAACACCACCGCAGCTGAAAACAACTGGTAATTTAGGTCATAGATGGAAAATTTCTAAACAAATGTTAGAAATATATATCGTAGATAATGATTTGAGCATGGCCTCTGAAAATAGCACTTCTACTATCAGGACATGGAGCTAGAGAAATCTGTAACTGCTTTAATTATTTGAAAGGTGAAGACAACACCAAATTAGAAATAATACTAAAAAAATTTGAAGATCACTGTAACACCAGTAACAATGCTGCTTTAAGACATTCAATGCTCGGAGACCAAATTGCACAGGGAATGAGTGATGCGAAACTCAAACAATCATTATCAGAACAGAAAGGTTTAATGCTGGAAATTGCGATTGAAAAAGATTGCAAGAAGAAAATAACATTTAGTGTTTACCTAGAAAGAACACCGAAACTGTTCTTCTTCACGGGTCTAAAGAAGTTAAAATGGCATCTGAGCATATTTTAAACTGCCCAGGGAACAAAAGACGCAAATCTGCTTCTGCGCATGCGCAGCAAGTTGTGCATGCGCAGTTGAAAAAAGATGCTTTGGACGCAGATCGTTCTGTGCATGTGCAAGCCATGCATGCGCAGTCAGAAGAAGATCGAAACACCGTTTGAACATGGATCTGCGCATGTGCAGTTTACGAAAAAGCGCACAGTGAAGGAAAATCGATTTTGCGCATGTGCAATTGATTCCTATGCTTTACGTCACGGGCGTCATGACATCAGAAGACTCAAACCATGCGCACTTAAAGCAACACTGCCTGAAAATTAAAAATAAGAGTTTTAAAGCTACAAAACCCAATTTCTTTTACCTCGAAAGATAGAACAATGCCCGACCTTCAACCACAGTTGAAAATAACCTCCTGGAACAAGCAGTTTGCACCATCCAAAATGAAGAGCACAATGACAAATCCAAAACCAAAGAAGATGATTTGTTCATTGAATATGAAGAGTGCAATGACAAATCCAAGACAAAAAAAGATGATTGGTATATTGAAGACTACTGCTCAGACATGGCTGAGTTGCTTGGATATGATCATAAAAGCATCAGCGACACGGTTGAAAAGCTCAACATGACTCTACTCATGGTAGCTGAATCCAATACCATGATGCAATGGCACATCATCGACACATTGGATGACAGCAACCTGTCAAATACCCAAGAAGAAAACGATGCCACACAGCTAGTACTGACTGACTCCGTTGAGAGAGCACAAATTGACTCCATAGAGAGAACACTGCACGACTCCACACAGAGAGCGATGAAAGATTCCACACAGGGAGGGAAGAAAGCCTCCACAGAGAGCTCATTAGCAGACTCCAAAGGGGAAGCAACTAAAGACTCCATAGCAAAATCCATGCATGAACAAGACCATGCATGTCTATCCACCTTATCTGAGCAACCAGAAGCAGACTATGAAAGTCTACCAAGCTCACGTGAACAACAAAAAGCAGACTATGTAAGTCTACTAAGCTCACGTGAACAACAAGAAGACAATGTAAGTTTACCACTGTGTGTGAGAACAGTGACAATGTCATCACAATCGACATACAAGATGTGCAAGATCACAGCGAGACTGACAGATCTCAGCTCATCTGTACAGAAGCACTCAACAATCAAAGTAAAACTACTCATGCGTCCAGTGAGGCCATGTCAATTGCAACCTCATCTACTCTAAAGTACCCACAAGAAAATGAAATTGTGAAGATTTGATCCAGAAGTGGAGCACCAAGAAACCAAAGATTACTCAAATTAACCAGAAATGACTCCAAAAGAGGAGCACCAAGAGATCACAAATGAAGCAGATCAACCAGAAATGACTCCAGAAGAGGAGCACCAAGAGATCACAAATGAAGCAGATCAACCAGAAATGACTCCAGAAGAGGAGCACCAAGAGATCACAAATGAAGCAGATCAACCAGAAATGACTCCAGAAGAGGAGCACCAAGGAAGCAAAGAGGAATCAAATCGACCACAAATGACTGATGTCACCAAGATCAATTCAACTTCAGATCATCCTCACAATCCTCAAGAAGAAACGCTCGATGAAACATCAGATACCTCAAAGGACACTGACATCAATAACTTTGAGAATGACTCAAATTATCCACATGGAACAATATCAACATCGCCACGTCAACAACAGAAGAAGAAAAAAAACCTCAACCAAATAAATTCTTAAAGTTGGACTCATATTTTTTAAAATTAAGATTGGACTCATAAATATTAATTGGCTTTGTATAATCATTAATATCATCACAACATGTACATGTCATCTTTTATCTACCTGTTTTGTACAATTTTCTTTGACAAAGTACAGAAAATATGTAAAAAGACAAAAAGGAAGGCTGTAGTGATATTCATCACTGTATAGACACAAGGGGTTAATGAAAATACACTACAACTAAGTAACCACTAGAGGGAGCACCAGAGATGTATATAATAGACAAACAGGAAGTCAAGGGCATTCTTCACAGGAATAGCAGCTAGTGAGCAGGACACAGGCAGACAGCTCTCATGTAACATCTAGTATAAGCTCTGGAGAGAGAACAAACTCATACAATAAAGCATCTACTTCAACTGTAAGACTACGTGCTTTATTCAGACACAAGGAATAATACACAGGGAATCTGGAGGAGTGATATGGAGCTCATGGTCTGCAATGAGTAAATGCTTGTCCAGGTGCCTTTTAAATATGGCACCAGGATCTTCGACCTTGTGAGGTCACAATGGGGTGAGCGAAATCCTGACTGCCCCACCACAAGAGCTCCTCCCTGATGCATAATTGATGAGCTGACAGCGGAGAATTGTGCATGTTCAGCTGTCATGCTAACAAAGTAGGAAAGCCAACTTTCCCGTCCACCACCAGAACTAGCCTACAGAATGGAAAATCCCACCACCACAATCTGCTTGTCATCCCTAATGGATTAGCAATCTTGGAGTTGGCCTCCTGGTTCAATGCTTCCTGTATAATTACTCCAAGAGGAGCGTTGCTGCTATGAGCAAGGTCAGGGCCTGACCTGGTCCTGTTTGCCGGAATGTTCAAAGTCTGGAAGATATTCAGCTCACAGAGCATATGCAGCATAGCGCAGAGTCCCTCCTGACTTACCAAAGCAATAAACATCCTTGCAAACTCTGCTTGACTAACACAGATGTACCTCTTCCCTCCTGCAAGTGTCATTTTCAAATCACTTATGCCCCAATTTTCTTGCTCCAAAACAAAAAAATGCTTAATTTGAATTTGGGAATTGCTGAAAAAGATGTGGGGCGGGATTCTGCAGTCGCCGATGCCGAATCACGTTCAGCGATTGGGCGGGGAATCAAAGTTCCCAACCAAATTGAGGGCGGCGCCGCTTTCATGATGCTCCACCCCCGACCGGCCGAGATCCTAATGGCATGGTCTCTCATGATCTCTTCCGTCGGAAATTCGACTCAGTCCAGCGCTGCCACAAATCGAGGGAGGGCCGATCTGCAGGTGTGGGGACTTTATCAGGGGCTGGGGGCACCGTGGGTGGGTGCTGCGGTCGCGCGAACCGGCCAAAGAGGGGGCACTATTTCACAGGCTGAGTCCGCGAGCGGCCGACCCTATGTTGCACAGCACGGCCGCTGCAGGCCGCCACGGTACGCATGTGTGGCCACAGACCTGGCAATTCTCCGGGCCATATTGGCAGCGAGAGCCGCATGCTAGCCCCCAGCGGCATGGAGGATCGGTGGCCATTTTGCACTGAATGCTTGAGCGTAAAACGCCACCATTCCCATGTCGGCATAAGGACATTGTCTCAGAGAATCCAGCCCATGGCATTTCAGGCCTGATACATTTTAGGTTAAATAGCATACAGAATGATTGATTACTGTCAAAAGTATTGAGTAGTTTCCCCTCATCTATATTGTTCCAACCCTGATTCAAAATTGCTCTGAGTCCCTAAAGCATTTTGAATAAACTGTATATTTCTTTATTCTCTGGCCAACGCCAGCAAATTACCCATGTTACTTCAGTTACAAGGCTGAACTTCAAGATCCAAGCTATCAATAAGGATAGGGTGTTTTCCAACAAGAATCCTATGCACTGGCTGATTGCAATAACTCAACCATCACTTCACAAGTTACAGCATCTGAGGAATTATTCTATATTGTTCATAGCTCGAGCCCGTGAAACGGGAAATTAATTTCCCAGATCTTTGAATAAGGCAATCTTTCTGATCTGTATTGAACAAAGGAATCTTTGATTGAAAGCAGTTGTGTGTCAGTATTTCAAGTTTAAACAGGGCATTCAAGACAGGCAAGAACACCTACCTACATTAGAACAACAAAGACCAAAGAAAAGCACAGCACAGGAACAGGCCCTTCGGCCTCCAAGCCCGCGCAGACCATGCTGCCCGTCCAAACTAAAAACTTCTACACTTCTGGGGTCCGTATCCTTCTATTCCCATCCTATTCATGTATTTGTCAAGGTGCCCCTTAAATGTCACTATCGTCCCTACTTCCACCACCTCCTCTGGCAGCGAGTTCCAGGCACCCACCACCCTCTGTGTAAAAAACTTACCTCGTACATCTCCTCTAACCCTTGCCCCTCGCACCTTAAACATATGCCCCCTAGTAATTGACCCTTCTACCCTGGGAAAAGTCTCTGACTATCCGCTCTGTCTATGCCCTTCATAATTTTGTGGACCTCAATCAGGTCGCCCCTCAACCTCCTTCGTTCCAGTGAGAACAAACCGAGTTTATTCAAACTCTCCTCATAGCTAATGCCCTCCATACCAGGCAACATCCTGGTAAATCTCTTCTGTACCCTCTCTAAAGCCTCCACATCCTTCTGGTAGTGTGGCAACCAGAATTGAACACTACACTCCAAGTGTGGCCTAACTAAGGTTCTATACAGCTGCAACATGACTAGCCAATTTTTGTACTCAATGCCCTGGCCAATGAAGGCAAGCATGCTGTATGCCTTGTTGACTACCTTCTCCACCTGTGTTGCCCCTTTCAGTGACCTGTGGACCTGTACACCTAGATCTCTCTGACTGTCAATACTCTTGAGGGTTCTACCATTCACTGTATATTCCCAATCTGCTTAGACCTTCCAAAATGCATTACCTCACATTTGTCTGGATTAAACTCCATCTGCCATCTCTCCGTCCGGGTCTCCAAATGATCTAAATCCTGCTGTATCCTCTGACAGTCTTCATCGCTGTCTGCAATTCCACCAACCTTTGTGTCGTCCACAAACTTACTAATCAGACCAGTTACATTTTCCTTCAAATCATTTATGTATACTACGAATAGCAAAGGTCCCAGGACTGATCCCTGTGGAATACCACTAGTACAGCCCTCCAATCAGAAAAGCACCCTTCCGTTGCTACTCTCTGCCTTCTATGACCTAGCCAGTTCTGTATCCATCTCGCCAGCTCACCTCTGATCCCGTGTGACTTCACCTTTTGCATCAGTTTGCCATGAGGCAAAGGCCTTACTGAAGTCCATATAGACAACATCCACTGCTCTACCTGCATCAATCATCTCCATGACCGCCTCGAAAAACTCTATCAAGTTAGTGAGACACGACCTCCCCTTCACAAAACTATGCTGCCTCTCACTAATATGTCCACTTGCTTCCAAATGGGAGTAGATCCTGTCTCGAAGAATTTTCTCCAGTAATGTTTGGGCAGCACGGTAGCACAAGTGGATAGTACTGTGGCTTCACAGCGCCAGGGTCCCAGGTTCGATTCTCTGCTGGGTCACTGTCTGCACGTTCTCCCCATGTCTACGTGGATTTCCTCCAGGTGCTCCGGTTTCCTCCTACAGTCCAAAGACGTGCATGTTAGGTGGATTGGCCATGAAAAATTGCCCTCAGTGACCAAAAAGGTTAGATGGGGTTATTGGTTTATGGGGACAGGGTGGAACTGAGGACTTAAATGGGTCGGTGCAGACTTGATGGGCCGAATGGCCTCTTTCTGCACTGTATGTTCTATGTTCTAATTTCCCTACCACTGGCGTGAGGCTCATCGGCCTGTAGTTCCCTGGATCATCCTTGCTACCCTTCTTAAACAAAGGAACAACATTGCCTGTACGTCTGTCCTCCGGGACATCACCTGAAGACAGTGAGGATCCAAAGATTTCAGTCAAGACCTCAGCAATTTCCACTCTTGCCTCCTTCAGTATTCTGGGGTAGATCCCATCAGGCCCTGGGGACTTATCTACCTTAATATTTTTCAAGGCACCCAACACCTCATCTTTTTGGATCTCAATGTGACCCAGGCTACACACCCTTCTCCAGAGTGATACTGATGAATACTGATGCCAAGTATTCATTTAGTACCTTGCCCATTTCCTCTGGCTCCACACATAGATTCCCTCCCCTGTCTTTCCGTGGACCAACATTTTCCCTGGCTGCCCTCTATCTTTTCATATACATGTAAAAAGCCTTGGGATTTTCCTTAACCCTATTTGCCAGTGACTTTTTGTGATCCGTTTTAGCCCCCCTGACTCCTTTCTCAAGTTCCTTCTACTCTCCTTATATTCCTCACAGGCTTCTTCTGTTCCCAGCCTTCTAGCCCTGACAAATGCCTCCTTTTTCTTTTTGACGAGACCTACAATATCTCTCGTAACCCAAGGTTCCCAAAATTTGCCATATTTATTCTTCTTCCTCACTGGAACATGCTGGTCCTGAATTCCTGTCAACTGACATTTGAAAGCCTCCCACGTGTGAGATGTTGGTTTACCCTCAAGCATCTGCCCCCAATCTAGGTTCTTCAGTGACCGCCTAATATTGTTATAATTAGCCTTCCCCCAATTTAGCACATTTGCCTGAGGTCCAAACTTATCCTTGTCCACCAAAACTTTAAAACTTACTGAATTATGGTCACTGTTCCTGAAATGCTCCCCTACTGACACTTCTACCACCTGGCCGGGCTCATTCCCCAATACCAGGTCCAGTATAGCCCCTTCCCTAGTTGGACTATCTACATTTTGTTTTAAGAAGCTCTCCTGGATGCTCCTTGCAAACTCTACCCCGTCTAAGCCCCTGGCACTAAGTGAGTCCCAGTCAATATTGGGGAAGTTAAAAGGCGGGATTCTCTGACACCCCGCCGGGCTGGAGAATTGCCGGGGGCCGGAGTGAATCCTGCCTCGCCGCCCCGACACCGGCTGCCGAATTCTCTGTTCTTTTGGAAGGGGCGGGATTCGCATTGTGCTGGAAGGGAGCCGTTGGCAGCGCCCCCCCCCCCCCCCCCCCGGAGATTTTCCGCTCCGGGACCTGGCTGTATGGCCGGCCTGTGGAGTCCTCAGGAGGATATGGCCCTGGGGGGCCCCACAGTGGCCTGGCCCGCGATCGGGGCCCACCGATCTGCGGGCGGGCCTGTACTGTGGGGGCACTCTTCCCCTCCGCGCCGGCCGCTGTAAAGCTCTGCCATGGCAGACGCGGAAAAGAAACCATGCGCATGCGCCGGGATCACGCCAGCGGTTCCGGTTGGCGTGGTGCCAATCACTCCAGCGCCGGCCTAGCCCCCGAAGGTGCGGAGGATTCCAGGCAGCCCGATGCCGGAGTGGTTCACGCCACTCCTTGGCGCCGGTACTGCCCGCCTGCCAGACACCGGAGAATCCTGCCCAATGTCTCACATCACAACAACCCTGTTGCTTTTACTCCTTTCCAAAATCTGTGTACCTATCTGGTCCTCTATCTCCTGCTGGCTGTTGGGAGGCCTGTGGTAAACCCCCAACATTGTGACTGCACCCTTTTTATTCCTGATCTCTACCCATATTAATTGCATTGCTACCTGTAACTTCTGTAATTTTACACATGGACAAAATGAAAATTTGTAAAACGTTATGAGGAAATCGTTTTTTAAAGAAAATTTAATATAAACAAAAGATAAATGTGAAATAATGTCACAGTTATCAGGATAAAGTAACCCATTAGAGTTAATAATTAATCAATAATCAGTTAGTCATGATCACTCAATGCTTCTCAGTATTTAGTTAGCCATGAGTCAGTTAATCAGCAGTCAAATTGTTGTGCTTATTGGACAATATGTGTTCAACAAGAAGCAAATTAATAAATGCTCTTCAAATGTGAGACAAAGGGGGCGGGATTCTCTCAGCCCACGCCGGGCCGCAGAATCGCCGGGCCGGGCCCAAATCGTGCGACGCTGTCCCCCCGGCAATTCTCCGCCCGGGATGGGCCAAGTGGCCGCATAAAAAATCCGAGTCCTGCTGACGCCGTCCACTTGTGGTCTTACCTGGCGCGATCTCGGTGTGCATGCATCCGGGGGTGGCCTGGTGTCGGGGGGAGGGGGGGTCTGACCGGGGGGGGGGGGCATCCATTGTGGCTTGGCCCGCGATCGGGCCCTACTGATCGGCGGGCCGGCCTCTCGGACTGGGGGCCTCTTTTGCTCTGTGCCGGCCCCTGTAGCCCTGCGCCATGTTGCGTCGGGGCCCGCGCGGAGAAGGGAGCCACTATGCATACGCACGTTGGCACCGGTCGCACGGCACATGCGCACATTGGCGCCAGTCTATAGGGGTCAGAATTGCTGCTCCTGAAGGCATATTGATGCCGTCGTGAAACGCGACGGCGTTTACGGCGGCGTCAACACTTAACCTCAGGATTAGAGAATCCTGCCCAGGGTCTCAAGAAAGAATCAGGTTGGGTCTCTAGTTTCAATAATTTGTTTAAAAATCCCCCAAATCTTTGGTCCTTGGCTGCTCAATAATTACAGTCACCAGGTTTGTAAGTTGAAACATAATTACTGTTTATTTATAACTGAAATAGGCAGTAATTTCAGGCTGCATGACAAGCAAGTTAACTTACTATCACCCTTTAACTGTCCCAACCTCTACCTACTCACACACACAGGACAAACACATAGGGGTGGAAAGGGATAGAAATAATAATGGTTAAGGGCAAAAAAACAAGAGTCCCTGCTTCAGATGATCAGTTCTTTGCTGCAGACATTCCTCCCAACGTGGTTGATCAAAGCCTCTGATTTACTGTTGTTGATGATCTTCTTGCAGAGTAATTCATTCAGTACTCACAAGCAGTAGGCTCTCTTCTAGAGAAACACCTTAGCTTTTTTAAACTGGTCCTTCAACTCAAAGGTTCACCTCCAGGGCTGTTTCTGTCTTGAGACCCTGTGTCTCACATCAAACCCAGCTTCCAGCCCTTTGCAGTCTTGGAAGAATCATGCCCAGACTTGCTGGAGAGAGAGCTTTTACAGTGGATTTTTAGAGAGAGGGAAACTTAGAGCTGCTCCTTCCAGACTTCAGAACCAAAAGTGAAACTCGAGACCCAGCCTTGTCTCTGAAAAACATCTCAGTGAGATCAGAACCAATCGCCACTGGTTACCGGGCAAAGTACAGCATTTTGAATCAGTTCATTGGCCACCAGCCAAGTCAGTCAAAGCGAGTCATCACTGCTCTCTCCTGCTGCTGCAATCCTCTGCTTGAATTAAAGGCACAGACCAGGTACAAGTTGCTTTGCCTTAAAGTCACAGGACCATCAACCATCCTTGGATCAAAATGGCAATTGTAAAAATACAAGAAAGGAAAAAATACAGGAATAGACAGGAACACACAGGAGGGCCTTTACAAGTAGTCCTCCGAGTTCCAGGGATTTGCCCTGTCGCTGCCTCTGCCTGCTCCAGACACGTGTCAGTGATGTGTTCTTCAGAAAGTGGTCTCATCCATACTAGCTTGCTGAGAGAAGCCAATCTGCCTTCTCCACAGTAGCAATCCCTGTTCTCCTCATACAACTTGGTAGCATCCTCTTGGAATTTGAAAAGCTCTACAATGCTGCCCAAATCCTACCATCTGGCATATTTCTCTTCTGTTGTGGGCAGGCTTTGACTGCATGAAGACAAAGGAAGGAATGTGATGAGAAGGGATGGAGCAGATGCTGGGAAATGTTGTGAGCCCTCCTCAGAAAGGACTGAGGATGGTGTTTGCACAGCATGAGAGATGAGATGATGCTGATGTGAAAGTACCTGTGAGACAATCAGTGCTGATATGTGCCCCCCACTAATGTTGTGCCTAATCCTTGAGGATTGTAACCCTTTGAGTGCATAATGCCACAATGAGAATGTGATATTGGAATGAAGGTTCACTTACCCTGGCGAAGTGAGTGAGATTATTTATCCTCTTCCAGTCCTGGATAGTGTTGCAGGGCTGGTTCCCAGCCATGCTGACCCTACGTGTTATTGCTTTCCAGGTCGGAGATGTAAGGCTGGTCTGCTTCCTGGAACCGTGCTTCAGGTACGGCACATCCTGATGTTGGCATATTACTCATATCAATGTCTTTAGGGGATTGCGGTTAAACCTTGGGGTGGTGTTCTTCTTCTGCTGCTGTGTAGATATCTCTACAAGTCTCCAGAAAGCCAGCTGGGCTGGAGCGAGTAAAATGTGTGTGCTGAGGTGGCAGTTAAATGTGGTGCCCAGAATATCGACCCCATTAGGTAATGATGGGATGGCGAATCAACTCCCGACACACCATGTGATTTTTTTTGTTAAATCATGTTGATTCTGCCTGCGTGTATTATGATTTTAAAAATGTTCTTCTATTGTCTCCTTATTAATGGATTCAAGCATTATCCCAATGACAGATGTTAGGCTTACCTGCCTATAGTTTCCTGCTTCCTGACTGTCTCCTTTCTTGAATAGAGATGTTACATTTGTGGTTTTCCATCTGCTGGGACCATTCCAGAATTTACTAATGAAGTCCCTCATCCTTGTAAACTTCCTCTTTATTTTCTCTAAGGATAATCGATAATTTCTTCCACCCCAAAGCGGGGTGTCCAGAATTGTCCATGTTACTTCAACTGATGCCTAGCCAATGTTTTATAAAGGTTTTGTATTCAGCATCACATTTATCACAAATAAAGCCAAATACCTTCTTGTGGTAGCATGGCCTCTTAAGGGGCGGGCACCACCGACCATGTGACCGGCTTGAGGCCAATCGCATGGGAGCGCACAAAACCAGGCCAACAGGGAGTTTGTGTGGGACCCTGGGTGCAAGTGCCCGGGCAGTGTGAACTAGGCAGCTGAAGTGTTCAGACTTGTTGTGCAGTGTTCTTTGCCTGTTATTTGATTGTCTTTGACTTTCATCAATAAACCCCTTTGTTAACTATTGGGAGCCTCCAGTTTCTGTCTCGACCCACCATACTTCTTAACTGCTCCCGCGCTTCCAAATGCCTCCTATCATAGTCCATCACTTCACACTCATCTGCACTAAAATACACCCGCCACTTGTTTACTTATTTCTCCAGCCTATCTCACTTACTCTGATGACTATCATTATTCTCCTTACTATTTGCTGCATTGCCAAATTTTGTATCAGCAGCACACTTCAAAAGTGTACTCCCTATATCCAAGTTCAGTTCTTCTGCATTTAACAAAAATAATAGTCCTACCATAGACCCTTGGTGAACTCCACCACCTACTCCTCTCCAGTTGCAAAAACATCTGTTCATCATTGCTCTCTCCCCCCTACTCCTTAGCACGAGTACATGCCCAGGTTGCTACTGCCTCTTTAATCCCATGTGCTCTTATTTTCCAAACAGGTCTGATTTGTAGTTTCATAGGTGTTTACAGGACAAAAGTACACCATTCGACCCTTCGTGTCCATGCTGGTCAACAGTGATCTGACTACACTGATCCCATTTTCTTTTTCTTTAAATTTAGAGTACCCAATTAATTTTTTCCAATTAAGGGGCTATTTAGCGTGGCCAATCCACCTAGCCTGCACATCTTTGGGTTGTGGGGGCGAAACCCATGCAAACACGGGGAGAATGAGCAATCTCCACATAGACAGTGACCCAGAGCCAGGATCGAACCTGGGACCTCAGCGCCATGAGGCAGCAGGGCTAACCCACTGCGTTACCCTCTAATCCCATTTTTAGTGCTTAGCTCATAGCCCTGGAGGTAATGTGATACTTCATAAAATGCCTTTTGAATGCCCACATATGCAATATCAAGAGTTTGGGACTTTTTTCCACATTGTAAATATGTCATGTAAGATTAATATTCTACAAAATATTTGGTTAAATTCAAACTTGAATGGTTAAATCATGTTTATTATGTAACGGGGCCAATGTAATATTTTTTCCTGTGGCCATTTGCATGAGCGTTTTCGCTGCCATTATGATCCCATCACTTCATCCTCATTCTTCCTTCTCTTTAACATCTTTGCTCTCTACCGTTCTGAGACACCTCTCTCACATATCTTCAGATGTTAATTTCTCCCCTCTCAGGTACTCTGCCCACCATAGGAGTAGAGATAAACAGATTAGGCAGCATTAAATGTGTGGCTGAAGTTGTGGTCTGGGAGGCAGATGTTATGCTTCATGAGCCACTGGCACCAGTGCTGAGGAAAAGAGAGCTGTTGGCCTGTGATGGGCTACACTTCAACTGGACTAGGATGAGCCTTCTGATGAATCAAATAACTAGCGCATTATACAGGTCTTCAAACTAATAAAGTCTGGAGAGGTTGGAAAGGGAGAAACTATTACCATTGATGGAAGGATCAAAGCCAGAGAGAAAAAAGTGTAAACATTAATCTGCAAAAGAAGCAATGGTGACATGAGGGAAAACATTTTCACATGGCGAGTGGCCAGGGCCTGGAATGCAGTGCCTGAGAGTGTGGAGGGCGCACGGTCAACTGAAGCTTTAAAAAGGGAATTGGATCATTATCTGAAAATAATGAAAAATTGCAGGGCTACAGAGAAAAGGCAGGGAAGTGGCACAAGGTGAATTGCTCCTTTAGAGGGTCAGCACAAACATGGCAGGCTGAATGGTCTCCTTCTGTGCAATGACCATTTTATGATTCTAGTGGGAGGATTCAGGAAAAGATAAACTGAAAAGAAATAATGGAAATGTTAAGGTTATCAAGCAGAAATACATTTGTTTAAGGCACAAAAGCCTCATAGGAAAAGTGGTCCAATCATGGTTAATGAGGAATTAAAACAAAAAAAATTAAGGCGGCTTAAAATGTTTTTAAAAAAAGAGTAGTAAGTCTGAAGATTTCAGAATTCTATCAAATGAGGATCAAGAACTTGATAAGGAAAGAGAGAAGAGAACATAAGAGTAGATCATCGCAAGATAAATAGGTTGTAAATCAAAACAAATTAATGAAATAATATTGGAAGCAGAGATAGGTGAAATAATAATGGGGAACCAGTGATGGAGACCATTAAACTTTGGATGGAATCCTCTCTCTGTGGTTGCTGGAGCAAAAGCAGGTCCATGTCCTGGTTGCAAACCCAATTCCTAGATTAGCAGAGTAAACCAATTAACAGCTCACATCCGAGTTCCGTGGCCAATGAGGGGAAGGGATGATGTGTCTACTGCAGCAATTAAGGATATCTATTTAATGGGACCCCAGCAACACTCACAACAAATGCATTTGGGGAATGGATTTAATCAGTATGAGGCAGGTAAGAGGAAGACAATGGATGGAAGGAGTGGAAAGGCTACCTGTCACTTTACAGAAATGTGCCTGAGGTTAATACAGGGAGCAGTCAGGGCAGTCAGGAAAGTAGTCCTATTTCCAGAGGACAGCAGGAAGACAGCTGCCAGCCTCACCAAACGGGCTTATGCTGAGGTTGCTGAGGAGGTGAGCAGCAGGAGATGGTGCAGAGGATTGTCATCCAGTGCCATGTACCAGTGTAATCAGGCAGCATAACAGAACAGAACCACTTCTTTCTTTCTATGAAAAAGCATTCCGTGAAGTATTTAGGAGTGATCAACCGAGTGCGGTTTTGTTAGCATCAAGAGCAGAGGTCAGTTATGCGCACTCTACTACACTTCATAAACAGGGACTGAGGATTTTCACAGCCTGTCAATTAGTCTTACTTAGTGCACTCTTTAAGTGATATCAAGTAATATTATAGAATTATTTGGTAAATATGCAAATTAGTTAGCTTTTCGTCAGTTTTGTATTTCTTGGCCTTTACTATTAAACTATTATTTACTATTAAAACCCACAACCTAAATATCAGCCTTTAACATCCTCCATATAGTTTTCTTAGTTCTAACTTTTGGTAATCTCTCCTAATATCTGCTTCTTTGGCCCAGCATTCATCATTATATGTGAAACACTTTTTGATGGTTTTCTATATTAAAGGTGCGATATAAATGCAATTTGTCACTGGATGACATTGAAAGTACAATACAGAAAAAGGCCATTTGGCCAAAATGGTGCCTGCCAGAGTTTATGTTCCACAAAAGCTCCTTCCACTATACTTCATCCCACCTTATCAATAGTTTTTACTATTCCTCACTTCCTCATTTCTTTTTCTAGCTTCCCATTAGTCGTCTCAGCTCCAATAATAATGATTTCCACCTTGTAACCACTTTCTAGGTGAAGACAGTTGTTCTGAATATCATACTGGTTTTCTTAATCACTATCTTATATTTACCGTCCCAGGTTTTGGTCTCTCCCACAAGTGGAAAAAGGATTCTCTGTCGGAGGGCTCCCTTCTCCACACTGGCCCGACGCAACATGGCGTGGGGCTACAGGGGTCGGCGCAGAGCAAAAGAGGCTCCCAGCCCGAGAGGCCAGCCCGCTGATCGGTAGGCCCCGATCGCGGGTCAGGCCACAGCGGAGGCCCCCCCTCCCCCCCCCACCAGGCCGCCCCCGTATGGATGCACGGCGAGGTGCCGCCGGGTAAGACGACACGTCGACGGCGCGACTCCGATTTTTTATGCGGCCGCTCGGCCCATCCCGGGTGGAGAATCACCAGGGGGGACCACGTAGAGCGGCCCCCGACTGGTGTCGTGCCAACTGCGCTGGCATCAATGGTGCCAATTCTCCGCTCTCCAGAGATTGGCGGACCGACATCGGGGGGGGGGGGGGGGGGGGGGGGGGCTGTTGCGCGATTTGCGCTCAGCCCGGCGATTCTTCGGCTCCGCGTGGGCTGAGAGAATCCTGCCCCATAGATCTCACTGCTGCCATTTACACACTTGTTTTATAAGGAATAATTTTCCTCCAAAAATTCACCACCGCACACCCGCCTATTTTGAAACTCATTTTACAAGCTGTACAACATGAGCAGGGTTGAAGTTTTATCAGGATGGGGTTGATGGTGATATTTGGATACTGGCTGTCTAATACTTGGGGGATAATTCTTGGTGAGAATAAGATTTCTAAAATAACCCAGCCTAAAATGATGTGGGATGCATTCCAGGAAGCTCATTTTGCACAGAGATCCTGTAAATGTGCTCATTTGCATTAAAGGAATGCCGTCTTTTCACCTGAAAACCAATGAGATGGATCAGGTATCGAAGACTGAAGTCGAGTTCTTTCAGCGTGAGACTTTACAAATCAATATCAGTCACGGTTTATTCAAGTGACTACAGCAACTCTGCCAAAGGCAAATCATATCTCAAAATTACCACAGCTAAATGGTGCTTTAACTGACCTTTAGTCTAAAGCAGTGCCACTGCATAAAAGATTAGAAGGAAAGTGTCAGGTCTTTACATTCAGGTCAGTGAACTTCAGTGATCTAAGGTTTCCAAGAATGTCAGCAGGGATTCTTTATGAATTAAGCCTTCCTTTCTCCAAAAGATTGCTGCCATTGTGTGTCAGCCTGGTAGCTTTAAGAAAATAACCAACTTTGGATTTTTTGAAACTCAGAATGTTGTGACCACGGTTGAGCTAGCTGACACAAAGAATGGTAAATAATCCCCAAATTAACATTGAGGATCTCTGCTCGTTAATGACTTTTCTTTGATGGTCATTTCTTTGTACATGTGGAGAACTAACAATTCCAGCCCATCATTAGTGAAAGGTATAATTGTAAAGCAAGGCCATCCGGGAACTTTAGATCTTCCACATTTTTACCTGCGTTAATCAACGCAAGGCATCCAGGAGAATTATACATGTGCATGTTCTTGCAAAGTTCATAATTTATATGTTGCAGAATATAAGAACAAAAAACAAAGAAAAATTACAGCACAGGAACAGGCCCTTCGGCCCTCCAAGCCTGCGCCGATCCAGATCCTCTATCTAAATCTGTCGCCTACTTTCTAAGGATCTGTATCCCTCTGCTCCCTGCCCATTCATGTATCTGTCTAGATACATCTTAAATGACGCTATCGTCATTTAACGCCTCGACCACCTCCGCCGGCAATGTGTTCCAGGCACCCACCACCCTCTGCATAAAGAACTTTCCATGCATATCCCCCTAAAACATTTCCCCTCTCACCTTGAACCGTGGCAGCGCAGGAGCACAAGTGGATAGCACTGTGGCTTCACAGAGCCAGGGTCCCAGGTTCGATTCCCCGCTGGGTCACTGTCTGTGCGGAGTTTGCACGTTCTCCCCGTGTCTGCGTGGGTTTCCTCCGGGTGCTCCGGTTTCCTCCCACAGTCCAAAGACGTGCAGCTTAGGTGGATTGGCCATTCTAAATTGCCAACTCTTGTACTCAATACAACTTCCGATGAAGGAAAGCATGCCGCATGCCTTCTTGACCACTCTGTCAACCTGCGCAGCCACCTTCAGGGTACAATGGACCTGAACACCCAAATATCTCTGTACATCAATTTTCCCCAGGGCTTTTTCATTTACCGTATAGTTCACTCTTGAATTGGATCATCCAAAATGCATCACCTCTCATTTGTCCGGTTTGAACTCCATCTGCTATTTCTCCGCCCAACTCTCCAATCTATCTATATTCTGCTGTATTCTCTGACAGTCCCCTTCACCATCTGCTACTCTACCAATCTTAGTGTCATCTGCAAACTTGCTAATCAGACCACCTTCCTCCAGATCATTTATGTATAACACAAACAACAGTGGTCCCAGCACGGATCCCTGTGGAACACCACTGCTCATAGTTCTCCATTTTGAGAAATTCCCTTCCACTACTACTCCCAGTCTCCTGTTGCCCAACCAGTTCTTTATCCATTTAGCTAGAACACCCTGGACCCCATGAGACTTCACTTTCTCCGTCAGCCTACCATGGGGAACCTTATCAAATGCCTTACTGAAGTCCATGTATATGACATCTACAGCCCTTCCCTCATCAATCAACTTTGTCACTTCCTCAAAGAATTCTATTAAGTTGGTAAGACATGACCTTCCCTGCACAAAACCATGTTGTCTATCACTGATAAGCCCATTTTCTTCCAAATGGGAATAGATCCTATCCCTCAGTATCTTCTCCAGCAGATTCCCAACCACTGATGTCAGGCTCTCCAGTCTATAATTACCTGGATTATCCCTGCTACCCTTCTAAAACAAGGGGACAACATGAGCAATTGTCCAGTCCTCCGGTACCTCACCCATGTTCAAGGATGCGGCGAAGATATCTGTTAAGGCCTCAGCTATTTCCTCTCTCACTTCCCTCAGGAACCTGGGATAGATCCCATCCGGACCTTGGGACTTATCCACCTGAATTCCTTTTGAATACCCAACACATCCTCGCTCCTTCTGCCGACTTGACCTAGAGTAATCAAACATCTATCCCTAACCTCAGCATCCGTCATGTCCCTCTCCTCGGTGAATACCGATGCAAAGTACTCGTTAAGAATCTCACCCATTTTCTCTGACTCCACGCATAACTTTCCTCCTTTGTCCTTGAGTGGGCCAACCCTTTCTCCAGTTACCCTCTTGCTCCTTATATATGAATAAAAGGCTTTGTGATTTTCCTTAACCCTGTTTGCTAAAGATATTTCATGACCCCTTTTAGCCCTCTTGATTCCTCATTTCAGATTGGTCCTACATTCCCGATATTCTTCCAAAGCTTCGTCTGTCTTTAGTCGCCTAGACTTTATGTATGCTTCGTTTTTCCTCTTAGCTAGTCTCACAATTTCACCTGTCATCCATGGTTCCCTAATCTTGCCATTTCTGTCCCTCATTTTCACAGGGACATGTCTGTCGTGCATCTAATCAACCTCTCTTTAAAAGCCTCCACATATCAAATATGGATTTACCTTCAAACAGCTGCTCCCAATCCACATTCCCCAGCTCCTGCCGAATTTTGGTATAGTTGGCCTTCCCCCAATTTAGCACTCTTCCTTTAGGACCACTCTTGTCTTTGTCCATGAGTATTCTAAAACTTACGGAATTGTGATCACTATTCCCAAAGTAATCCCCGACTGAAACTTCAACTACCTGGCTGGGCTCATTCCCCAACACCAGGTCCAGTATGGCCCCTTCTCGAGTTGGACTATTTACATACTGCTCTAGAAAACCCTCCTGGATGGTCTTTACAAATTTTGCTCCATCTAGACCTCTGACACTAAGTGTATCCCAGTCAATGTTGGGAAAATTAAAATCTCCTGTCATCACCACCCTGTTGCTCCTTTCCACAATCTGTTACATATTTGTACCTCTATCTCACGCTCGCTGTTGGGAGGTCTGTAGTAAAGCCCCAACATTGTTACCGCACCCTTCCTATTTCTGAGCTCTGCCCATATCGCCTCGAGTCCTCTCTGCCCATATTGCTTGAGTCCTCCATAGTGTCCTCCTTCAGCACAGCTGTGATATCCTCTCTGACCAGTAATGCAACTCCTCTGCCCCTTTTACCTCCCTCTCTATCCCTCCTGAAGCATCCATACCCTGGGATATTTAGTTGTCAATCATACTCCCAGGTACTAATCCAAGCCCTAAGTTCATCTGCCTTACCTATTACACTTCTTGCATTAAAACAAATGCACCTCAGACCACCAGTCCCTTTGCGTTCATCATCTGCTCCCTGCCTACTCATCCCCTTAGTCACGCTGACTTAATGATCTAGTCCTTACAGGCTTTAGTTACTACCTCCTTACTGTCCAGTAACCTCCTCATTTGGTTCCCATCCACCTGCCACATTAGTTTAAACCCTCCCCAACAGCGTTAGCAAAAGCACCCCCAAGGACATTGGTTCCAGTCCGGCCCAGGTGTAGACAGTCTAATTTGTAGTAGTCCCACCTCCCCCAGAATCGGTCCCAATGTCCCAAAAATCTGAACCCCTCCATCCTGCACCACCTCTCAAGCTATGCATTCATCCTGCCTATTCTTTCATTTCCACTCTGACTGCCATGCGGCATTGAGATTACTACCTCTGAGGTCTGCCTTTTTAACGTGGCTCCTAACTTGCTAAATTCTGCTTGTAGTACCTCATCCTGTTTTTTATCTACATCATTGGTGTCTATATGCACCACGACAATTGGCTGTTTACCATCCCCCTTCAGAATGTTCTGCAGTCGATCTGAGACATCCCTGACCGTGCACCTGGGAGGCAACATACCATTCGGGAGTCTTGTTTTCGACCACAGAATCGCCTATCCACTCCCCTTACAATTGAATCCCCCATGACTATAGCCCTTCCACTCTTTTTACCACCCTTCTGTACAGCAGAGTCAGCCACAGTACCATGAACCTGGCTACTGCTGCATTCCCCTGGTGAGCCATCTCCCCCAGCAGTATCCAAAATGGTATACGCAGGGGACACCTGCACTGCCCTCCTGCTTTTTCTCTGCCTTTTGGTCACCCATTCCCCTTCTCCCTCAGAAATCCTAATCTGTGGTGTGACCAATTTGCTAAATGGGCTATCCACGACCTCCTGAGCATCGCGGATGCTCCAAAGTGAGTCCATCCGCAGCTCCAGAGACGGCATGCGGTCTAACAAGAGCTGCAGCTGGACACACTTCCCGCACGTGAAGGAGCCAGGGACATCAGCCACGTCCCTAAGCTCCCACATTGAGCAAGAGGAGCATAACACGGGTCTGAGATCACCTGCCATTTTTAATCTTAAACTTAACCTCGTCCAACTATAATATCATATAATGGATAAATGAAAAAGGAAAAAAAAAGAAAAACTGTTACCAATCACACGATAAAAAAAATAGAAATAGAAAAACCTTATCAACACACCTCAGGGAAAATAAAAACTACTTACCAGTCACCAGCCAATCACTTACTTCCTGGCTGTGATGGGATATAGGGCGGGATTCTCTGATCCTGGGGCTAAGTGTTGACACCGTCATAAATGCTGGAACGTTTTACGACAGTGTCATCTGGCCCCTAGGGTCGGCGATCGTGCGCCGCACAGGGGGCCAGGGCAGCTTCACGCTGCTCCAGCTGCCAATACAGGTGTCAAACTGGGCGCCGCGGGTCCGCACATGCGCCTTACAGCTGCCGCGAGTTCGCCCATGCGCATTATGGCTGGCGCAAGTTCGCGCATGCGCGTGGGTTGCCTTCTCTGTTCTGGCCCCGACGCAACATGGCAGAGAGCTGCAGGGGCCCGGCATGGAGGAACATAGGTCCCCACCGGGATACGCCCACCTGCCATTCAGTAGACCCCGATTGCGGGCCACGCCACCGTGGAGACCCCCCCTGGGGTCGGATCTCCCCTCCCCTCCACCAGGCTGCCCCCCGCAACCTGAAAGCCGAGGTCCTGCCAGGTAGGACCATTCGAGAACGGTGCCGGTGTGACTTGGCCTAACTCGGCAGGCATTCGGCCCATTGTGCGGGGAAAATCACCATTGAGCAGCCTGCGACCGACGCCGCGGCAACTGTGCTGGCGGCAATTGCGCCGATTCTCTGGTGACCGGAGTCGGAGTGGCGTCGCGTGAATTGTGTCCCGCCCCGAGATTCTCCGACCCGGCGCGTGGTCGGAGAATCCCACACATAATTTTTAGATTTTGGAATTAAATTACCCAATGTGAGATAAATGGAAATATCTGGTTAAGAAACTCGTGTGCATCTCAAGCGAATGCAATTCAAACAAACTTGTAGTTAAATACAAATTAAAAAGCACCTAGTATTTATTTTAAAACGTCTGAAAACACGCACCAACAAAAACAGCTTCTTCTCCGCTGTTACCAGACTCCTGAGTGATCCTCTTATGGATGAACTGATCTCTCCACACATCTTCTCTACTGAGCAACACATCCCTTATGCTTCATCCCTGCCTGTGTCTATGTATCTACATTATGCATTTATCGCATGTCTTATGTTAATTAATAGAAAGCAAAGAGTGGGAATTAATGGGTGTTTCTCTTTTTTTTATGAATAAAGAATTTAGGAACAGGATTAGGCCACTCAGTCTCTCAAGCCTGCTCCATCATTTAATTAGATCATTGCTGATATAATTGTAACCTCAACCTCCATTCCTGCCTACACCCTATTACCTTTCATCCCGTTGTTTTTTTTATAAATGTTTTTTATTGGGTTTTTGAACAAAGTATATTTACCGTTATGTACACAGGATAAGAAACATATATGTATATATGCACATATATAGAAGAGAAGGGCACAACCAAACATACCAAAGAAAAGAAAATAGTAAATAGTAAACAAAAAATTCAATAAAAAATAAAATAGAATAACTGGTAGGGTATTGTGCAGCAGCTCAACAGCAGCAACTCTGTACACCTGGCAAAATTATTTCTCCGGCACCCGAATGTATATTTACCTCCCCAGTCTCCACCCCCCCCCCCCCCCCCCCCCCCCCCCCCTTCCCCTCCGCAAACAGTCGCCTACTTATGTGTTGTGAATGTGTGTTTCTTTGGTTGGCAATCAATAACTAGTGGTGTCCCTCAGGATTCAGTGTTGGGCCCACAATTGTTCACAATTTACGTAGATGATTTGGAGTTGGGGACCAAGGGCAATGTGTCCACATTTGCAGACGACACTAAGATGAGTGGTAATGCAAAACGTGCAGAGGATGCCAGAAGTCAGCAGAGGGATTTGGATTGGTTAAGTGAATGGGCTAGGGTCTCGCAGATGGAATACAATGTTGACAAATGTGAGGTTATCCATTTTGGTAGGAATAACAGCAAAAGGGATTATTATTTAAATGATAAAATATTTGACCCTTGCTTAGATGACCTGGTGAAATGGAACTATCTGTGCCATGTTGAATGATGACAGCCCGCTCTGCGATGAGCTGTGAGCTCAGAATCGTTAGACTAAGTCTGACTCATGGCAATAGCTGAACAATACATCTCAGTGGTCACTGAGTTCATCAGGGACACTCCATCATGTGCTTGCGTGGGGAAGCTGTGGGAGGGGGTGGGGGGGGGGGGGAAGGGGCTACACGCCCGGCACCGAAGTTTCACTGCTCGTCAACCCCAGCGACACTCGGTCACCATCACGATCCCTGTGGCTGCGGAAAAATCACACGGTCTTACAAGTTAGATGCAACAGTGAGTTTAATGGTTAACATTATTTAAAGATACCCTAGCCCTGACAACTAATCTGTGCCCTTCACCTGACCTATGGCCGAAACCGTTTCAACCATTGCCTCGACCGCAGACGCCACCCATGCGGTGTCGGCCTGGGTGGCTGCCATGAGCGGCACCACTCCCTGCTCCTGGACGCGGTTCGACTCCTCTAACTGCGTCTGCAGCTGCTGGAAGACGGCCCTCATCCCGTCATTGTATCCCTGGGTTTCAAAATGCATCGGCTGTGCGGGTGGGTCGAGTAAGTCCAAGAACCCGGGAAACGTCTGGGAGCCAGCCCCTCGGCTGCTCCGACCTCCATCTGCTGTACCTGCTCAGCTGTGAGGTGCGAACCAGACTGTGATCGAGGAGCCTCAACACTTAATTGGCCAACCGAGGTGAGTGTCTCTGGGATGGTGAATGGTGTGGGAGATAGCAGTGCCTCAAGCTCTAGGTCCTCGTCTGTACAAATGTCCGCGAGGTCGTCGTCCCAATCATGAGCATCTGCAGGGCGTTCGCGGCCCATGTCTGCTTCTCCCTCATGATGTTCTGGTGTCTGTGTCGCCGTCCTCTGTGCATCCTGCTGCACAGTCTTGGGTTGGGAGGATGGCACTCCTGACTGTCCAGTGAGACTGTGGTGGCGGATGGTCATCTTTGTGTCGAACCAGACGGCCTGGTTGTTCAGCAGCATGTCCTAGGGAACAGAATAAAACAAGGTTGTTTAGAAACGCTCGGCCAGGCATAGGATGGTCCAGTGGCAGAGTGTGAAGGGACCCACGATGGGGGTGTCCAGTGGGCAGAGTGTGAAGGGTCAGAGGATGGGGTGTCCAGTGGGCAGACTGTGAAGGGACAGGGGATGGGCTGGGGGGGGGGGGGGGGGGGAGGGTTGTCATGCAGGGTTGTCTCATTTGGTTCTGCACCTTCAACCTCTCCTTGCGCGACCTCCCGGGTACCAGATCCGCCAGCAAGGTCCAGTGCCCTCTGCTCGAACGCGGTCAGGGGGTGAAAAATGGGTGAACCCCCTCTGGTCCTGTTGTGCTCACGGTTGTGGTGAGCAGTCTTGTCCTATTGGGGGGGGGGCATTGATAGATCATGACAATTCGGCAGGTATCTTAAAGGCATTCAGATATTGGCAAAGGTTGGGGGAAAGTTGCAACTAAACCATAGCATCTCTCCAGGGGATCGCAGCGCTCATGTGGGTCTGTGACTACTTGGTTAACCACCCTCCACTCACTCTGCCCCCTCCCCCTCGTGCCCGGAGGGGAGATGGGTGATTAGGTACATGGGGGGGGGGTGGGGTTGTTGTGACCCGGGGGCACCCTCTTGGCACTTACCCTGGCAGCCCTGGTGAGGTCGTGCAGCCTTTTGCGGCACTGCTCCCCAGACCGAGGGGTCTGCCCCACAGCACTCACGGCAGTGCCCACCTCACACCAGGCCCGTTGCACAATGCTCGCAGGGTGGCGATGCCCTCTTCTAGGGCAGATGATGCCCCTCCTCTGCTCAACCTCATCTAGGAGGGTCTCAAGGTCTGCCTCTCCGAACCTCGGGGTGGCTCTCCGTGGCTCACTCATCTTCTCCTCCTCCTCCGGAGCGGCGTCATCGTGGCGTCATTCGGGCGTCGCAGGCTTCTGGCGTCATTTCTCAGGTGATTCCCGCGGCCCCGTTCCTAGCCCATTTCCGGGCCATGAATCGCTCGGGAACGGGGCCGTGGGGAGCCGTCGTGAAACTCGGCCGAGTTCACGACGGCCTTCCCGATTTTTCCCGGGAGCGGAGAATTCCGCCCATAGACTCTAAATTATTGCTTGAACTCACGCCAAATTTCATCTATCGTACTCAAGACATGAAGCGGGTGGGGTGCCTTCAAACCTACCATCTCTAACTCCACAGTCTTTTGCAGCACGGTAGCACAGTGATTAGCACAGTTGCTTCGCAGCTCCAGAGTCACAGGTTTGATTCCCGGCTTGGGTCACTGTCAGTGTGGAGTCTGCACATTCTTCCTGTGTCTGCGTGGTTATGGATATAGGGTAGAGGTGTGGGCTTGGAGGGGGTGCTCTTCCAATGGGCTGGTGCAGACTCAATGGGCTGAATAGCCTCCTTCTGCACTGTAAATTCTATGATCTATGTTTTGTTGAGTTGAAGATGGCCGTAGTTCACTAGTTCGGCGGAAGAGTATTCTTTTTTCGTTCTTCAGCCTATTTCATCCTGTCTTCTCCGTTGATACCTTTAGATGTTCTTTACCCCTGGTACCATGTTGTGTTCTGTTATATAACTGTTGTAATGATGTACACAGAACTTATGGTTGTTTAACTATAAAAATTATTTATTTATAAACACATGGAAAAGATAACAAAGGAACTACTGAACAGACGATTGCTGCTAAATGAATTCAGTGAATTCTCCTGGAGCTACTCTAAGTGTGAAAATCCTCTTGTACGTCTTACTACCAACTGGTGGGTGTCTTGAGTCACGTAATAGATCTCCATCACTACCAGCTGGCTGGATGTTGCATTGCTAACTATATACAGAAGTGTGCACAGGCATATCATCATACCATCTCATAAAGCTTCAGTGATAATTGTGTTCAACCCCCCTGCTTAAGCATTACTTTTATCCTGCAAGTACAATATACAGCTTCCTCAGTGGATAAGGTGTGAGGTGCTGTGATGTGGAAAGAACTGGTTTTGATTCTGATCTGATCTGTAAGACTTGTTCTCAGAAACTCAGCCAGCAGATGTGCTTATCAGAGAATAACACACTTTCCTGCCCATGATTTCCCACCAATCAAAATTTACTCGATGTAAAGTAATCTGGGCGGTATTCTCTCAGCCCTGGGCCGGGACGAAGAATCACCGCGACCGGCACAAATCGCGCCACGCCGTCCCGAAGCAGGGACGCGATTTACCTCAGACTGGCGAATTGGCGCCGTTGGCGTCGGCATGGTTGGCGCAGCGCTCAACCAGGATGGGACGAGCGGATGTAACGGAAATCCACGTTATATGGTCGGCGCCATTCTAACCTGCTCCTAGCCGGCGGGACCTTGGCGTGGAAGGGTCGGGGGGCAGCCTGTTGGCGGAGGGGGTGTGTGTAGAAAGGGGGGGTCCGACCCCGGGGGGGCCTCCGTTTTGGCCTGGCCCGTGATCGGGGCCCACAGATTGGCGGGCCGGCCTCTCAGGCTGGGGGCCTCCTTTCTTCCGCGCCGGCCCCTGTAGCCCTATGCCATGTTGCATCGGGGCTGGCGCGGAGAAGGGAGCCACTGCACATGCGGCACATGCCTGCCGGGATTGGCAGCTGGAGTGGCGAGTGTCGCTCCAGTGCCGTGCTGACCCCCTATAGGGGCCAGAATTGCTGATCCTGTGGCCATGTTGACATCGTCAGGAAACGCAACAGCGTTTCCGACGGCGTCAACACCTAGCCTCAGGATCAAAGAATCCTGCCCTCTGTTCTGATATGTGATTTTCCAACAAGCCCTCCTGCCAGGCAAGACTACAAGTCCAAATGGATAGGGGAGCCTGAAACCGGCAAAAGGAAAGGTGAGCCTTGTAACTCAGTACCTTTGCAGTCACCCAGTTTATCTGCACCTGTGCCTTCTTGCCTCCATATATGAACATCACATGATTCATCAGTCACTGAAATAAAACAAATAGAAATGACCCTTTCAGTCATAGCTTCAAACTAATAGAAAAAGACTGAAATGGAGTAGATAATGGTATAAATATGACCTGAGACCTAACATTTGTTTACATTTTATGCACACTAACACTGCTGCCTCACAGCGCCGAGGATCCGGATTCAATTCCGGCCTCGGGTCACTGTCCATGTGGAGTGGGCACGTGCTCCCCATATCTGTGTGTGTCTCACCCCCACAACCCAACGATGTGCAGGGTACATGGATTGGCCACGCTAAATTGCCCCTGAATTGGACAAATTAAAAGATTGCGCACATATATTCAGTTGGTGCGTGCTGGCTGCATTTTAAAATCGGTGCCTCCCCAAGGAAAGGAGAAGCACCTGTCTTTGTATCGGTTGCCTGCCAGCATGATGGAAGCTACCCAGGTTTAATTAACTGCAATCTCATGTATGCACACTTTACTTATTGTTTGATGTAAATTAAAATGTCAAAAGAATCTAGTGGAAGAATAAAGAGGAGCAATTTATTATCAGCACATTAGGAAGGGTAATGGGGAATAATTTTTAAGCCTCTAACACTCTTCAGTATGCACAACTTTAGTTTGCACGCTTCCTGCAATAACATAGTTGTAAACATGCTCGTAAAACTGTTAACTAAAGAACTTAATGAATTTGAATTTATACAAGTTGCCTGAAGTGGCTGTGGATTGAGTGCACCTCGAGTGATTTCTTTCCTGCTGATCTCAGATCAAAGTGTGAGTAATGTAATGCACTCAGGAGACATTGCAATGGACTTACACTCTGCCTTTTACTTTGAAAAAACTAGAGTCTGCAGTATGCATAATTAATTGCAAGAAAATTATCTGCTTTTTATGAGGTTTTATCTCATTTTAAAAATAAATTTAGAGTAATATTTTTAAATTAAGGGCCAATCCACCGAGCCTGCACATCTTTGGATTGTGGGGGAGAAACCCACGCAAACACGGGTAGAATGTGCAAACTCCACACGGACAGTGACCCAGAGCTGGGATTGAACCTCGGACCTTGGTGCTGAGAGGCAGCAGGGCTAACCACCGCAACACTATGCTGCCCTTTGGTGTTTTATCTCTGACATAAATTACAAGGAAAAGAACTGTGAAGGATACTTGAAAAGTCACATTTTTCTCAATGGAACAGAAAAGGCTAAGAGAGGTTTTTAAATGTTTTGAGAGCGTAAATAGGCTCACTTTTCCCATTTGACATTAAGGCCAGGATTTTCCGCTCTGAAGGCTAAGTGCACCTTCCAGCAGAGAATCGCTACTGGTCTCTGCTGGTGCTAAGAGCGCGACCAGCCATGCTACTCTGTCTCCTTTACCTTGCTAATTTATAAATGGGGGTGTCCCTCAGGGATCCGTGTTGGGCCCACAATTGTTCACAATTTACATAGATGATTTGGAATTGGGGACCAAGGGCAATGTGTCCAAGTTTGCAGATGACACTAAGATGAGTGGTAAAGCGAAAAGTGCAGAGGATACTGGAAGTCTGCAGAGGGATTTGGATAGGTTAAGTGAATGGGCTAGGGTCTGGCAGATGGAATACAATGTTGACAGATGTGAGGTTATCCATTTTGGTAGGAATAACAGCAAACGGGATTATTATTTAAACTATAAAATATTAAAGCATGCCGCTCTGCAGAGAGACCAGTGTTACCCAGAAGTTAGAAGTGAATTCAATTCTTCTAACATTTTCTGGGTAACCATTGCTGTTAGACGGTTGGACCCCTCCAAAGTTTGCGATTTAAATTTCCCAGGCCCAAGCAGAATACAGCCTCTATCTAAATTCAGTCATGCCCAATCTTTCCTCACCATTCCTCACCCCACCCTGATCCATGGCATAAGGTTCAACCTCCAAATTCCATGTCCCACCTGGCCCAATTTCCTCACCTTAACCCCCGGTTGATGTGAATGAGAATGATGTGAATGGAGAGAACATTAAGAATGAATTGAGCTGAGCAGTGCCGTGTGATTCGCAGTCACATTAGTCCAATGGGAATTTGAGTAAGCAATGGCACGTTGTCACTATTTTTTGTTGAACGTGTGGGAGGAATATTTAAATTGAAAGGGGAATTGAAATACTTTTCTCTTCAGACAAAGGTCCATGCCAGGATGTGAGTGAGAAAATGTTTTTTGTTTTGTCAAGCAAAATCATTCCATTAAAATTGAGAAAAAGGGCAAAGTACTAAGTTTAAATTTTTTGTCAATAAATGAACATGCAGTAACAATCCCAACATAAACCTTTTCAACTTTAAAGTGCACTTTCTCTCTGTGAGTTCATTGTTTTGTTGAAAAATCAGGAATCGGCCTCTCAGCCTTCCAGAGGGCCTGTCTTCTCCTCAGGCCACTCTGGTGACAGTGATGGGATGATGGATATCTTTGAGCTCTCACTGTTTTTGATTCAGCAGATAGCAGGTGGGATTTAGTGGGTCCGTTAGCCTTGGGTGAAACCCCATAATAACCACTAATTCTCGCGAGAGACTCAGGGGACAAAGCCCACTGACCAGCTCCGGAGAAAGGGAAGGGCTCAGGGGTGTCCAGCGGGGAGGGTTGCAGTTGGTGTGCATGGTCTTGCAATCTGTAGTTACACAGTTTTCAGAGGGTTGTGTTAGTCTGCAGTCTGTGTTGGTTTATAGTTTTTTAAAATAAATTTAGTGTACCCAATTAAGGGGCAATTTAACGTGACCAATCCACCTAGCTTGCGCATCTTTGGGTTGTGGGGGCGAAACCATCACAAACACAGGGAGAATGTGCAAACTCCACACGGACAGTGATCCAGAGCTGGGATCGAACCTAGGACCTCGGCGCCATGAGGCAGCAGGGCTAACCCACTGCACCACCGTGTTGCCCCCGGTTAATAGTATTTAGAGGGCTGTATTAGTCTGCAGTCTGTGGCATGGGGTGTGGGACAGCTGGGCCACATGGGGTGGGTTTGGGGTGTGATGAGAGTCAAGACCTAATGGTCTGGGCGGATGAGACCCCAAAAGCGAAGGCAACACAGTGCTCAGCCTAGGGGATTAGGGGATGTGCAAAAACTCTGAAGTGGCTGTACAGGAGTCTTAGCTGTTGAATTTGACCGCAATGAGATCTCAGAATGAAGCAGCCTGAGTAAGAAGGGTGCCTATTAGCTTTGCCTATCCCTGAAGCAGAAAGCAATTGTGCCCTCTAACATTCCAGAAACTCATGTTCGTCAAACCAATTGGCCATCAAGAGTTAACTCTTAACAATGTCAGTTGCCCACAGTTTCAAACACAATGAAAGCTTGCCATTAACGGGTCCAGGCTGTTGGCAACCAAGGGGATCATACAGCCTGACTGTCTGCTCCTCTTCTGTGACATCATTGATGGCTGGGTGTCCCTGGAGTGTGAGCATGCGGTGTCCATGGGCACCATTGAGGCCTTCCGTGCCCGGTGAGCACCACAGGGCCTGGGGTGCTTTATTGTCACTTGTAAGTTTCATTTGCTCTTTGTTTTTGTTTAGGGCAATGCCCCTTTAAGGAGCAGCCCCTTTAAGGAGTGGTCGCTCAGTCTATTTAATTGTTACTTAGTTGAACTACAAAATAGGAAGTTCTGCCAAACTGTTATAAATCACTGGTTAGTCCTCAGCTGGAGTATTGTGTTCAAGTTTGGGTTGTTACACCAATGTGATGGATGGATGGAACTGGACAAGAAGAAAAAACAACAATTAAGAAAAGCATGATGGTCCAAAAATCATGAAAGATTAGGTAAGTGCAATAATGAGGTCAAAGCCAAATGTTCAGATAAAACAGTTGCTGAACAAATAAAAACTTAGAAGATTTTAGAACATAGAACATACAGTGCAGAAGGAGGCCATTCGGCCCATCGAGTCTACACCGACCCGCTTAAACCCTCACTTCCACCCTATCCTCATAACCCAATAACCCCTCCTAACCTTTTTTGGTCACTAAGGGCAATTTATCATGGCCAATCCACCTAACCTGCACGTCTTTGAAATTAAATGAAAATCGCTTATTGTCACGAGTAGGCTTCAAATGAAGTTACTGTGAAAAGCCCCTAGTCACCACATTCTGACGCCTGTTCGGGGAGGCTGTTACGGGAAGGAATGTTATGGGAGGATCCCGGAGCACCCAGAGGAAACCCATGCAGACACGGGGAGAACGTGCAGGCTCCGCACAGACAGTGACCCAGCAGGGAATCGAACCTGGGACCCTAGCGCTCTGAAGCCACCGTGCTAATCACTTGTCCTAACGTGCTGCCCTTATTTTGGAATAGACAAACTGACTCTCATCTGAAATGAAATCCAATACACTGGAAAAATCCCAGCAGGCCACTGGGCCCCTCAAGACTTCACCACCATTCAATAATATCATGGCTGATCTGATATCACACTTGGCACCACATTCTGGCCTACTCTGATAACCTTTATCCTCCTTGTTTATAAAGGACCTATCGATCTCTGCCTTAGTAATATTCAACGACTGTGTTTCCACCGCCTCTTGAGAAAGAGAATTCAAAAGACTCAAGACTTGTGAGAGAAAAAGTTTCTCCACATCCCTGTCCTACACAGGTGACCCTTGGGGCTGGATTGATGTCAGCGGGATCCTCCGTTTCGCCAGCAGTACACTCACGGCCGCAGATTCCCTGATGGCATGGGGGTGCCCACAATGGGATACCCGATTGGCCGGCTGCTGGGGCGAAGAATCCAGATGGCGGGATGGGGAATCCCTCCCCTTTGTTTTAACAGTAGCCCCTATATCTAGATTATCCCACAAGAGGAAACAATCTCTCCACATCTTCCCTGTCAGGACCACTTGGGATCTTATATGTTTCAAAGAAGTTGGCACTTACTCGTCTAAACTCCAGTGGCTACATGCTCAGCCTGTCCAAACTTTACCTCATAAGACAACCTTCTCATTCCAACTATCAATTTAATAAACCTTCTCTGAACCGGTTCCAATGCATTTGCATCCTTTTGTATGGAGACCAATACTGTATACAGTACTCCAGATGTGGTCTTACCAATGTACAAAGAGCAAAGAACAAAGAACAATACAGCACAGGAACAGGCTTTTCGGCCCTCCAAATCTGTGCTGACCATCGTACCTGCCTAAACTAAAACCATATGCACTTCTCGAGTCCATATCCTTCCATTCCCAACCTATTCATATATTTGTCCAGATGACCTTTAAATGCCACTATTGTACCTGCTCCCACCACCTCCCCAGGCATCGCGTTCCATATATTTACCACCCTCTGTGTAAAAATTTTGCCTCGCACATTTAGTTTTAAAAACCCTCACTTCCACCCAATAACCCCACCCAACCTTTTTGGACATTAATGGCAATTTATCATGGCCAATCTACCTAACCTGCAAATCTTTGGATTGTGGGAGGAATCTGGAGCTCCCGGAGGAAACCCACGCACACACGGGGAGAACGTGCAGACTCCACATAGACAGTGACCCAGGTCCAGGGCCTGGGACCCTGGAGCTGTGAAGCAACTTTGCTAACCACTGTGCTACTGTGCTGCCCTCCTCACTATCTTACTATCCTGCCTATCTTTGCATCAACAGCAAATTTAGCAACCGTCCCATCCATCCCTTCGTCCCATTTATATAAATGGTAAAACCATGGGTCCCAGCACTGATCTCTTGGCACACCACTCATTGCATCTTGCCAACCAGAAAAAGACCAATTTTGCCTATCCGTTATTTCCTGTTAGCTATCCAATCTTCTATCCATGCCAATATGTTGCCTACACGATGAGCTTATATTTTTTGCAATAACCTTTCTGGAAATCTAAGTACAGTATTTCCACCCTTTATCTGCAGCACATATTACGTATTCAAAGAACTCCAATAAATTGGTTAACTATGATCTCGCCCCCCCTCCCAAAACCATTTTGACTCTGCCTGACTACCTTAAATTTGTCTAAGTTGTTTATTGCACCACTTCCCAAGCAAATAGTGTACAAAGCAGACATTGGGCACGATTCAACAATACGTTTCTATATCCAGTTTTGGGCACATTTGGCAGGGTGTTTCTCCGTGCCTGCAGCGCCAAGAAAAATCCGCTATCCAATGGCACTTTGCTGTTTTTGTTGGCCTCGGCGAGGAATGCCCAGTCGAGGCTGCACTTCCATCATTTCCTGCACAGGTGAGCTCAGCTTTCCACTGCAAGAAGACTACTCGTGGATCGGGGCAGATCTTTCGACCCCCCTCAGCGCCCTCACTGCGGCATTCGGACCTCCCCATTTTGCCCTCTCCAGGGATACCCTGCCATGAATGAAGCCATGGAAGAGGGGTCGGATGACCCCTTGATTGCCCGCTGCCCGGACCTGTTGATGGCGTGTTTAGCCAGGCCAAGGAGCAGGTTCACGAAGAGGTCCTCCTTCCTCCCAGACCCTTTCTTGAGTTTGAAGGTTCAATAAATTGAACTAAATGAAACAAATTGAAGAATAAATTAAAAGGGGCCGCCCCTTAAAGGGGCACTGCCCTGAACAAAAACAGAAATCAACTGAAACTTAAAGACATCAAAGTAAAAGCTGATTAAAAGGGTCGATAAAGCACCTCAGACCCTGCGCTGCCCACCAAGCATGGAAGGCCGTAATGGTGCCAGTGGAAACTACATGCTTCCTCTCCAGAGACACCTGGCCGCAAATGATTGGCAGACAGTCGGGTTGGATGACCCACTCGATCGCCCGCTGCCTGGACCTGTTAATGGCAAGTTTTCCCATGACAAATGGGCACATCAAATCCCGTCCATACTCTTTTCTCCCCCAAACTGATGGAAAGGGATAAGTATACCCCGCAGGGCAAGAGTTATAGCTGGGGGAAGGGCAATTATGATGCCATTAGACATGACTTAGGATGTGTAGGTTGGAGAAGTAGGCTGCAAGGGTTGGGCACACTGGATATGTGGAGCTTGTTCAAGGAACAGCTATTGCATGTTCTTGATAAGTACGTACCAGTCAGGCAGGGAGGAAGGGGTCGAGCGAGGGAACCGTGGTTTACCAAAGAAGTGGATAGATAGATAGATAGAACAGTACAGCACAGAACAGGCCCTTCAGCCCTCGATGTTGTGCCGAGCAATGATCACCCTACTCAAGTCAACGTATCCACCCTATACCAGTAACCCCCCACCCCCAATTAACCTTATTTTTTTAGGACACTAAGGGCAATTTTGCATAGCCAATCCACCTAACCCGCACATCTTTGGACTGTGGGAGGAAACCGGAGCACCCGGAGGAAACCCACACACACACGGGGAGGACGTGCAGACTCCACACAGACAGTGACCCAGCCGGGAATCGAACCTGGGACCCTGGAGCTGTGAAGCATTTATGCTAACCACCATGCTACCATGCTGCCCTTAATCTCTTGTTAAGAGGAAGAAGGGGGCCTATGTGAAGATGAGGCGTGAAGTTTCAGTTGGGGCGCTTGATAGTTACAAGGAAGCGAGGAAGGATCTAAAGAGAGAGCTAAGACGAGCAAGGAGGAGACATGAGAAGTCTTTGGCAGGTAGGATCAAGGAAAACCCAAAAGCGTTCTATAGGTATGTCAGGAATAAAAGAATGACTAGGGTAACAGTAGGGCCAGTCAAGGACAGTGGTGGGAAGTTGTGTGTGGAGGCTGAGGAGATAAGCGAGATACTAAATGAATACTTTTCGTCAGTATTCACTCAGGAAAAAGATAATGTTGTGGAGGAGAATGCTGAGACCCAGGCTATTAGAATAGATGGCATTGAGGTGCGTAGGGAAGAAGTGTTGGCAATTCTGGACAAGTTGAAAATAGATAAGTCCCTGGGGCCTGATGGGATTTATCCTAGGATTCTCTGGGAAGCCAGGGAAGAGATTGCTGAGCCTTTGGCTTTGATTTTTATGTCATCATTGGCTACAGGAATAGTGCCAGAGGACTGGAGGATAGCAAATGTGGTCCCTTTGTTCAAGAAGGGGAGTAGAGATAACCCCGGTAACTATAGGCCGGTGAGCCTCACGTCTGTTGTGGGTAAAGTCTTGGAGAGGATTATAAGAGATACGATTTATAATCATCTAGATAGGAATAATATGATTAGGGATAGTCAGCATGATTTTGTGAAGGGTAGGTCATGCCTCACAAACCTTATCGAGTTCTTTGAGAAGGTGACTGAACAGGTGGACAAGGGTAGAGCAGTTGATGTGGTGTATATGGATTTCAGTAAAGCGTTTGATAAGGTTCCCCACGGTCGGCTATTGCAGAAAATACGGAGGCTGGGGATTGAGGGTGATTTAGAGATATGGATCAGAAATTGGCTAGTTGAAAGAAGACAGAGGGTGGTGGTTGATGGCAAATGTTCAGAATGGAGTTCAGTTACGAGTGGCGTACCACAAGGATCTGTTCTGGGGCCGTTGCTGTTTGTCATTTTTATAAATGACCTAGAGGAGGGCACAGAAGGTTGGGTGAGTAAATTTGCAGACGACACTAAAGTCGGTGGAGTTGTAGACAGTGTGGAAGGATGTTGCAGGTTACAGAGGGACGTAGATAAGCTGCAGAGCTGGGCTGAGAGGTGGCAAATGGGGTTTAGTGTAGAGAAGTGTGAGGTGATTCACTTTGGAAAGAATAACAGGAATGCGGAATATTTGGCTAATGGTAAAATTCTTGGCAGTGTGGATGAGCAGAGGGATCTCGGTGTCCATGTACATAGATCCCTGAAAGTTGCCACCCAGGTTGATAGGGTTGTGAAGAAGGCCTATGGTGTGTTGGCCTTTATTGGTAGAGGGATTGAGTTCCGGAGCCATGAGGTCATGTTGCAGCTATACAAAACTCTGGTACGGCCGCATTTGGAGTATTGCGTACAGTTCTGGTCACCTCATTATAGGAAGGACGTGGAAGCTTTGGAACGGGTGCAGAGGAGATTTACCAGGATGTTGCCTGGTATGGAGGAAAGGCTGATGGACTTGAGGTTGTTTTCGTCAGAGAGAAGAAGGTTAAGAGGTGACTTAATAGAGGCATACAAAATGATCAGAGGGTGAGATAGGGTGGACAGTGAGAGCCTTCTCCCGCGGATGGAGGTGGCTAGCACGAGGGGACATAGCCTTAAATTGAGGGGTAATAGATATAGGACAGACGTCAGAGGTAGGTTTGTTACGCAAAGAGTGGTGAGGCCGTGGAATGCCCTACCTGCAACAGTAGTGAACTCACCAACATTGAGGGCATTTAAAAGTTTATTGGATAAGCATATGGATGATAAGGGCATAGTGTAGGATAGATGGCCTTTAGTTTTTGACTTCCCATGTCGGTGCAACATCGTGGGCCGAAGGGCCTGTACTGCGCTGTATCGGTCTATGTTCTATGTTCTATGTTCTAAAGTTCCATCATATTATGATTGCTGCTATCTTGGGATGCTTTCACTTTGAAGTTTCATTAATCAATCCTATCTTGTTGCACTATCACAGGCCTTGTATAGCTTGCTATGTAGTTGGCACCAGCATGTGCTGTTCTAAGAAACTATCTTAAAAATATTCACTAAATTCCTCAGCTTGGTTACCTTTGCCTGTTTAAGTTTTCCAGTCGACATAGATCAGTACAGCACAGAACAGGCCCTTCGGCCCTCGATGTTATGCCGAGCAATGATCACCCTTCTCAAACCCACGTATCCACCCTATACCCGTAACCCAACAACCCCCCCTTAACCTTACTTTTAAGGTCACTACGGGCAATTTAGCATGGCCAATCCACCTAACCCGCACATCTTTGGACTGTGGGAGGAAACCGGAGCACCCGGGGGAAACCCACGCACACACGGGGAGGACGTGCAGACTCCACACAGACAGTGACCCAGCCGGGAACCGAACCTGGGACCCTGGAGCTGTGAAGCATTTATGCTAACCACCATGCTACCGTGCTGCCATGTAGATTAAAAGCCCGAATATTGCTGTTCCTTTCTGACAAATTCCCATTATTTCTTTCTTTACACCCCATTCTAATATTTGGTTACTGTTAGGGGGCCTCTTCACCACTCCCACAGTGACTTTTGCCTTTATCATTTCTCATCTCTACCCAAACCGCTTCTATGTTCTATTTTCCTTAACTTAGGTCATGCCTCCCTATTATGCTGATACCATCACTATTTAACTTAGCCACACCTGCATCTTTTCCTATCTTTCCTGTCCTTCCAAAATGTCATGTATCCTTCAGGTCCCAATCTATGTCATTCGGCTCCATGTAACGACCATCAGCTTATGTGACTTGTTTGATAACTCTCCTGTGGTGCGCCTCAGAACGTTTTACTGTGTTAGAGACTCTATGGAACTGCATACTTCTGTTGTTCCTAAGGTGGGAAAGATCTTTCTCACATTCCCTTTCCATTCTAATTGTGTATGTTTAGAATTCCTGAGGTTCTGATTGAAACACAGAGACAGATTGCAATTTTACAGATAATCTTGTCAGAAAGCAAGTGAACTGCAAAACTCTACTGTAAAGTATTATAAACGAGATCCAAATAAGAACCATTTTTCGTTTTTAGATGTTATTTTAAAGTTTTACAGTACAGACTTGCTCTAATGATAAGTAATAGATGATATATAAACAATATTATAAAAGAGTTGTGGCCATAAAAGTCTATGGATCTGCACAGACACAAAAATACAAGTTTATTTTCTCTCACAGAACCAGATTGCGAACTATAGTGAGCGAATCCTGTTTGATGAATGGAATCATCAATATTTGCAAATAGCAACACGTTTAGATCACACCCTTCCAACCTGCCACAATGCCTTCATGGAGATCTATCTTCATCTGCAAAACGTGTCAAGCAGATTTATTGCTGTTTGTTAATGATGCATGAACACTGTATCAATTTACTTGGAATTCTTGCTGTTTGACTAGTAATTAGAGGTTCGTGTACTGGGGGTCTCATGTACATATTTTGTAAATATACAATAGCAACAAATAATGAAATGATAATACCGCACTGGAAAGTTTGGCTCACATTTGCTTTATGCATATTTCAGTTTATGCTTGGACAAGTCTGTGCTGGGGTGTGGTGGCAGTGGATTAACTCTGAACTCCACAAGGAATGGTTTTGACTTTGATTGATCTTCTTCCTTCAACATTAAACATTTTGAAAAATTGTGACATATATAAAGGATCTTCCACGTGGAAGCTTTCGGAACACAGTAACTCTCGGCTGTGCAACTCTGAAGCCTGTTTTGCCATTTAATTAGATCATGGGTGATTTCTCTGCATCTCCCTGCTTTTGTTCTGTAACCCTTAATATCCTTGCCCAGCAAAAAATATTGATCACAATTTTGACATTTTCAATTATCTTTCAAAACATCTTTTTGAGAGAAAAGGTTGCAAATGTTCACAGCTCTGTAAGTATCTGCTTTCTGACATTCCCCCTGAATCTCAAGCTCCAGTACAGTTACACCATCTTGTCCTGGCCTCCCCTGCCTGAGGAAATAATCTCTCTCCGTCTATCCTATCAAGTATTTTAGAAGAAAACTTTATTTAAGAACATTTTGTCAAGTGAGACAACTGTCTTAATCTAGACGACTGGATTGGATCTTGAGTCGATATTTTCATTCAGCTTTCCTGGTTTATTTTACATCAGAAACCATTCTCTAAAATAGAATCATAAATGATACAGCACAGAAAGAGATCATTTGACAGTTCTTTCCCATACCAGCTCTAAGTTCCAGTTTGAGCAGTCTTAAGTAAGAGATTGTGGGGTCAAGTAAGGTTGTGTCTTCACCCCAATGCCCTTTCCCATCTTCCTAACTGCAACACTCCAACCCATTTCCATGAAGTTCGGAGTGCAGCTATTCTACAGGAAGAGTGGAAAATAACTGAACCAACGATGCATCCATTCCAGAACCAAGATCACCCCAATGTCTGTCATCAAACTGTAGTAGTCATAGAGGTTTACAGCATGGAAACAGGCCCTTCAGTCCAACTTGTACATGCCGCCCAGTTTTTACCACTAAGCACGTCCCAATTGCCCACATTTAGCCCATATCCCGCTATACCCATCTCAACCATATAACTTTCTGAATCCTTTTTGAAAGACAAATCGTATCTGCCTTTACAACTGCCTCCGGCAGCTCGTTCCAGACACTCACCATCCCTCTGGACCCTTTTGTATCTCTTCCCTCTCACCTTAAACCTATGCTCTCTAGTTTTAGACTCCCCTTCCTTTTGGAAAAACTATTACTTTATCTATGCCCCTCATTCATTATTTCATAGATCACGCCTAAACTTTGTACGCTCCAAGGAAAAAACTCCCAGTACATCTCCTTATTACTCAATCCATCAAGTCCTGGTAGCAACCTAGTAAATCTTTTCTGCACTCTTTCTAGTTTAATAATATTCCTTCTATAAAAGGGTGACCAGTACTGTACACAGTATTTCAAGTGTGGCCTTACCAATGTCTTGTACAACTGCAACAAGACATCCCAACTCCTGTGTTCAATGTTCTGACCAATAAAACCAAGCATGCCAAATGCCTTCTTCACCACCCTGTCCACCCGTGACTTCACTTTCAGGTACGCTGATAACACTTGCGCATGCACACAACTCAGAGGCTAAGCTCCAAACTATCATGGACACATTCATGGAGGTGTGTGAAAGAATGGGACTTTGGCTAAATATCCAGAAAACAAAGGTCTTCTCCCAGCCTGCTCCTGCTGCACAAAACTGCTCCTGAATATCAAGACACACAGAAAACTATTGGATAATGTCATTTCCCATCCCTTGGGAAGCTCCTCTGGGTGAGAGCAGACAGCGACGATGAAACCCACCTTCACCTCCAGTGTGATATTGCAACCTTCGGCCATCTGAGGAAAAGGGTGATTGATGACAAAGACCTGAAACCCAGAACCAGGGTCATTTTCTACAGAGTTTCAGTATTACGCTCTTGTGTGTGTGTTATAAACATGGAAAATGCACACCATGGGCGGGATTCTCCGAGTCTCTGTGCTGAAATTGCGATCGGCGGGGGTGGAGAATGGGCGTTGATGCCGAAATCCGGCACGTCGCCGCGAATCGCACACGTGGTCTACGGGGCGGGGGTAGGGGGCCATTGACAGAGGTATCCGCGGCGATTCTCCAAGTGTAACTGGCCGAGTTACCGACGGTGTGGTTCTCTCATGTTCCCACGTGCCTGGAACTCGGCGTGGCGGCTGTGGACTCAGTCAGCGGCCGCCCTGGTGGGGGGTCGGGAGGATCCTTCACTGGAGAGGGCCTCACAGATGGGCAGGCTATCAATCGGGGGCCACCGATCCGCGGGCGTCGCAATCTCGGGGGGGCCTATCTTTTCGGTGCCGGTCCGCAATTTGGGTCCGCCATGTCGCACGGGCCGCCCGAAGCAGGCTGCCAGGGCACCCAGCAGATGGTGAAATTTGAATTTAAGACAAAATTGGAATGCATTGTCTAATGAAGCCATTGCCGATTGTCATAGGAAAACATCTGGTTCACTAATTTCCCTTTAGGGAAGAATATTTGCCACCCTTACCTGGTCTAGTGTACATATGACTCCAGATCCACATCAATGTGATTGGCCCTTATTTACCCTCTTAAATGGCCTCTCCAGCCACTCAGTTCAAGGGAACTTGGGGATGGGCAATAAATACTGGGCCAGTCAGCGACACTCACATCCCGTGAATTAATGAAAAAAAAAGGAGAATTCAAACGGGGACAACTGTGAGGATGTCTGCAATGTACCTGGACTGCATACAAGTTGCCGCATAGAACTGTGACCTGGTGGCAATGACAAAGATTTGGCATAAGGAAGGGTTGTGTGAACTTAATCACCCCAGGGGGTGGAGTCCTCTTAGGCTTGAAGGGTCTCGGTATAGTTGTGAGGCTTCTTTACTGTTATACAGTTCTTCTCATTAATAAATCCTTTTGCATTTCTAATGAAGTCTTTGAAAGTGCATTCTCACATTTGGCGACGAGGATAAAATGATCATGACAGTTCCTCTGGCCCAACATCTGTGAGTATCCTGTTTTAATCAAAGTTTATTTTTTAAACTTACTCACCCGAATGCCTCTCTTTGGGTGATTGGACCCATTTGGGAAATTAGGATATTGCCAGATCTTGGGTAATGTAGAATCAGAAAGGATGGACAGTTCAAAGCTGTGTCAGTTAAGGATAAAGAATGCGGCAAGACCCCTGGGCCAGAAACCCTGGGTCAGAAACCTCTGGGCGAAATGCAGAAATGTACCTCCACTTAAATTGTACACTCGGAGGTGAGGTGGCCTGAGGCTCATTGCATTGGATAGGCTGAGGGGCAGATGCACAACAAACCTGAGCTGGCTGGTACAGTCAAAAGTTTAGAAACATATAGAGAAAGAAATTCAAGAGAAAATAATCTTTCAAAGCCGTGGCTTTAAGTTTAATACAAATAACTTTAGGTTAAAAAAAAATCAGAGTTGCTGCAAAGCTTTTTTTAAAAATACCAACGCACAGAAGCAGCTTTAAGTAAAATAAAAATGCTCCAAGTGACCTGCAGCAAGGTCTCCCGAAGTTCAAGAAAATCAAGGAGCTGAAATTGACCAACTCCTGATGTTGGAATGGAGTCTGTGAGAGCTCCATGGCAGAAATCTGCACTTATGGACTTCAGGCAAAAGAAGCAAAGTTTTCAATCTGTTTTTCAAAAAGAGTTATCAAATTTTAAAAGAGACAATAGCCCTGAACTGACTTAGTCAGTTCGCTGGTGAAATTGACAAAAAAATTGGCACATCAAAGAAAATAAGGGAGGACAGTGGTGGTAAACATGGTGAGAAAAGGAAACATTTCTTGCAAAGTATCAACATGCACAGTTAAAGTGGATGCACTTGCTGTCACATGAACGTTCATAGTTCTGAGCCCTGTGCTAAGAGATATGTCAGTTTTGGAGTTTTTTATGGGCAGTGTAATATTACTCTTTGGAAATATATTGTTACTTTTGCTTTATATATCCACAATGGTCTGATGGTGTGATTCTGAAGAATCCACCAATCTTTAATTTAAAGCAAACAGATTTATTGAGTAACAAATTGATTAATATTGGCTACAGAACTATAACTAGTCATCAAGTAATCTATATTAAAGTATTAACTAATTTAAACTACACATGCTAACTGTGCTATGATCTATCTCTCTAACAGAAGAACATAAGAACTAGGAGCAGGAGTAGACCATCTGGCCCCTCGAGCCTGCTCCACCATTAAATGAGATCATGGCTGATCTTTTGCGGACTCAGCCCCACTTTCTGGCCTGTACACCAAAACCCTTAATCCCTTTATTCTTCAAAAAACTATCTATCTTTATCTTTATCTTTAACACTCTGCTGTCTAGTCACTCCTGGCTGGAAGAGACCCAAGATCCTTTGAGTTCTCATATTTATAATGGAATCTAGTGTTGCCCTCTCGTGTTTGTGTTATACTAAGATGTAATCATTTTACATGTCTCTATATATACATATCACTACAGACAGCACTGAAAAGGAGAGCAGAGCTTATCCACATATCACAACGTTGAAGGGTTGTTGGGTTGACATTAGGATATAGGTGTTCATTTCAGTTTAAAGGCTGCAAGACAGGACCATCTCTTTTTTGTTGTTTGGAGAAGGCAGTGTTATCTAATCTCACTTTCCACATCCGGAGGCCCCCCTCCAGTCCTTCCTCCTGCTGATGGTATTGGCTAAATGGCTGGTGAAATCTCATTGCTGAAATACCTTCCTTTTCAATCCTCTTAATTTCTGAGGGTAGAGTTATACAGGTCACATAACACTACATTACGTGGGAGACTCCAGTGGATTTGCACTGCAATGCTCTTACCAATTTGTCAAAGCAATAGAAGTGTGTTTCCAAAATGGTTTTGCTTACCTGAACGTTATGGGTCTCATTTTATCTTTCTTCTACATCGGCAGAGAGGATACAGAGAGGTCATTAGCCCTTGTCATCAAGAAGCCAGCCAAATCATTTTCCTTCTCCTGGATACGGATGGGATTGGATTGGATTGGATTGGATTTGTTTATTGTCACGTGTACCGAGGTACAGTGAAAAGTATTTTTCTGCAAGCAGCTCAACAGATCATTCAGTACATGGGAAGAAAAGGGAATTAAACAGAATTCAAGAAAATACATGAGAATACATAATAGGGCAACACAAGATATACAATGTAACTACATAAGCATTGGCATCGGTTGAAACATACAGGGTGTAGTGTTAATGAGGTCAGTCCATAAGAGGATCATTTAGGAGTCTGGTGACAGTGGGTAAGTAGCTGTTTTTGAGTCTGTTCGTGCGTGTTCTCAGACTTCTGAATCTCCTGCCCGATGGAAGAAGTTGGAAAAGTGAGTAAGCCGGGTGGGAGGGATCCTTGATTATGCTGCCCGCTTTCCCCCGGCAGCGGGAGGTGTAGATGGAATCAATGGATGGGAGGCAGGTTCGTGTGATGGACTGGGCGGTATTCACGACTCTCTGAAGTTCCTTGCGGTCCTGGGCCGAGCAGTTGCCATACCAGGCTGTGATGCAGCCCGATAGGATGCTTTCTATAGTGCATCTGTAAAAGTTGGTAAGGGTTAATGTGGACATGCCGAATTTCCTTAGTTTCCTGAGGAAGTATAGGCTCTGTTGTGCTTTCTTGGTGATAGCGTTGACGTGAGTGGACCAGGATAGATTTTTGGTGATGTGCACCCCTAGGAATTTGAAACTGCTCACCATCTCCACCTCGGCTCCGTTGATGCTGACAGGGGTGTGTACAGTACTTTGCTTCCTGAAGTCGATGACCAGCTCTTTAGTTTTGCTGGCATTGAGGGAGAGATTGTTGTCGTTACACCACTCCACTAGGTTCTCTATCTCCCTCCTGTATTCGGACTCGTCGTTATTCGAGATCTGGCCCACTATGGTCGTATCGTCAGCAAACTTGTAGATGGAGTTGGAACCAAGTTTAACTGCTGAGCAGTAATCAATGGCACTCAAACACATCAGTGGTGATTTAATGGGCATAATTGGGTAAGAAGTCAGAATATAGGCATCTTAATTGAGTTGTAGCTGAACTATCTCAGCTGCAATACAATGTTCATTGCTGGAATGTCTTATAGACTGGACCTTGTCAGTAGTGAGGCTGCAGATCGCTCCCTCCCAACCCCGCAATATTTTTGAGTGGTCCTTGATGTCCGGCGGCCTCCCACTGCACTAGCCCAGACGTCCCTTCTTGAAGAAGGCAGTGGCCCAGCAACAGAAGAAGGCAGCCTCAGGTATAGTCATTTTAATAGTTGGTTGTCTTTCCCTTCTTGTGCCAGAGTTCTTTCAGACTGAAAGTGCTAACATCTGAAACAACACTCCATTAGAGGTCAGCCATGGTGACCAGGTCTCTGGCACTGAGTCTGTCCCTGTGGCTCAGAAGGGAAGGGGGGAGAGCAGGAAAGCATTGGCGACTCTATAGTTAGAGGTAGAGATATGCAGTTCTGAGGCAACGATAGAGGCTCAAAGTTGGTGTGTTGCCTCCCGGGTGCCAGATCCGTGACGTCTCTGATCGTGTTTTCAGGATCCTTAAGGGGGAGAGGGAGGAGCCACAAGCCGTGGTACACATTGGTACCAACAAGAGAGGTAGGAAACGGGACGGGGATGTAAAACAGGAATTCAGGGAGCTAGGGTGGAAACTGAGAACCAGGACAGACCGTGTTGTCATCTCTGGATTGCTGCCAGTGCCACGTGGTAGTGAGATGAGGAACAGGGAGAGAATGCAGTTAAACACGTGGCTACAGGGATGGTGTAGGAGGGTGGGTTTCAGTTACTTGGATAATTGGAGCACATTTTGGGGAAGGTGGGACCTGTACAAACAGGACGGGTTACTCCTGAACCAGAGGGGCACCAATATCCTGGGAGGGAAATTTGCTACAACCCTTCGGCGGGGTTTAAACTAATTTGGCAGGGGAATGGGAAACTGATTTGTAGTCCAGGAGGTAGCGTTGCTGGAGTTCAGGAAGCTGAGGGTAGTGCAGTACTGAGGAAGGCATGAAGGTGGTTTGAAATGTGTCTACTTCAATGTGAGGAGCATCAGGAATAAGGTTGATGAGCTTGAAGCATCGATTATTATCTGGGACTACGATGGTGTGGCCATTATGTCGACATGAATGGAACAGGGGCAGGAATGTTTGTTGGTGGTTCCGGGGTTTAGAATTTCAGTAAGACTAGGGAAGTTGATAAAAGAGGTGGGGGTGGCATTGTTAATTAGAGATAGCATAACAGCTGCAGAAATGCAGTTCAAGGAGGATCTGCCTACTGAGGTAATATGGGTTGAAGTCAGAAATAGGAAAGGATCAGTCACCTTGTTGGGAGTTTTCTATAGGCCCCCCAATAGCAGCAGAGATGTGGAGGAACAGACTGGGAAACAGATTTTGGAAAGGTACAGAAGTCACAGGGTAGTAGTCATGGGTGACTTCAACTTCCCAAATATTGAGTGGAAACTCTTTAGATCAAACAGTTTGGATGGGATGGTGTTTGTGCAGTGTGTCCAGGAAGCTTTTCTAACACAGTATGTAGATTGTCCGACCAGAGGGGAGGCGATATTGGATTTGGTACTTGGTAACGAACCAGGGCAAGTGACAGATTTGTTAGTGGGAGAGCATTCTGGAGATAGTGATCACAATTCTGTGACTTTCACTTTAGTAATGGAGAGTGATAGGTGCGTGCAACAGGGCAAGGTTTACAATTGGGGAAGGGTAAAAACAATGCTGAGAGACAAGAACTGAAGTGCATAAATTGGGAACATAGGGTGTCAGGGAAGGACACAATTGAAATGTGGATCTTGTTCAAGGAACAGATACTACGTGTCCTTGATATGTATGTCTCTATCAGGCAGGGAAGAGATGGTTGAGTGAGGGAACGGTGAGCGGTGAATGGCGTGCCCCTGTTCAAAAAAGGGAATCGGGATAATCCTGGGAATTACAGGCCAGTTAGTCTTACTTCGGTGGTCGGCAAAGTAATGGAAAGGATACTGAGGGATAGGATTTCTGAGCATCTGGAAAGACACTGCTTGATTAGGGATAGTCAGCACGGATTTGTTAGGGGTAGGTCTTGCCACAAAAGTCTTATTGAATTCTTTGAGGAGGTGACCAAGCACATAAGTATCCTTCTTCCTCTTTCAACCTCTCTTGTCAACCATGGTTCCCTCACTCTTCCCTGCCAACCATCTCTTCCCTGCCTGACAGGGACATACATATCAACGATACGTAGTATCTGTTCCTTAAACAAGTTCCACATTTCAATTGTGTCCTTCCCTGACAGCCTTTGTTCCCAACTTATGCACTTCAGTTCTTGTCTGACAGCATTGTATTTACCCTTCCCCCAATTGTAAACCTTGCCCTGTTGCACACACCTATCCCTCTACATTACGAAAGTGAAAGTCACAGAATTGTGGTCACTATCTCCAGAATGCTCTCCCACTAACAAATCTATCACTTGCCCTGGTTCATTACCAAGTACCAAATCCAATATGGCCTCCCCGCTGGTCGGACAATCTACATACTGTGTTAGAAAAGCTTCCTGGATACACTGCACAAACACCACCCCATCCAAACTATTTGATCTAAAGAGTTTCCACTCAATATTTGGGAAGTTGAAGTCACCCATGACAACTACCCTGTGACTTCTGTACCTTTCCAAAATCTGTTTCCCAGTCTGTTCCTCCACATCTCTGCTGCTATTGGGGGGCCTATAGAAAACTCTCAACAAGGTGACTGATCCTTTCCTATTTCTGACTTCAACCCATACTACCTCAGTAGGCAGATCCCCCTCGAACTGCCTTTCTGTAGCTGTTATGATATCTCTAGTTAACAATGCCACCCCCACCTCTTTTACCACCCCCCCTAATCTTATTGAAACATCTATAACCAGGAAGCTCCAACAATCATTTCTGCCCCTCTTCTATCCAAGTTTCCGTGATGGCCACCACATTGTAGTCCCAAGTACCGATCCATGCCTTAAGTTCACCCACATTATGCCTGATGCTTCTTGCGTTAAAGTATACGCACTTCGACCCATCTCCATGCCTGCAAGTACTCTCCTTTGTCAGTGTTACCTTCCCCACTGCCTCACTACATGCTTTGGCGTCCTGAACATTGGCTACCTTAGTTGCTGGACGACAAATCCAGTTCCCATCCCCCTGCCAAAGTCGATTAAATTTGTCTGTGTGGAGTTTGCACTTTCCCCGTGTCTGCATGGGTTTCCTCTGGGTGCTCCGGTTTCCTCTTACAGTCCAAAGATGTGCAGGTTAGGTGCATTGGCCATGCTAAATTACCCATTATTGTCCAAAGATTAGGTGGGTTTACTGGGCTATGGGGATGGGGTGGAGGCCTGGGCCTAGGTAGGGTGCTCTTTCCAAGAGTTGCTGCAGACTCGATGGGCCATATGACTTCCTGCTTCACTGTAATGATTCTGTGTCCTGTACCCACATTGTGCAACTGGAAGATCTTAACCTTTCTAACTCTGCCGCTATGTCTTGGTGCATCCCCAGCATCCACAGCAGAGCTGGAGGCAGCTTGCTGTCTGTGATGACCTTGGCAGGTGTCCTCTCAGAGGCTGAGATCTGGGGGTCCTGGCCTGCTTGGCCTGTGGAGCTGTAGCAATCACAGGAAGAGGGAATCTGATGGGCTGTATACTCCCGGAGTCACCTGGGTGGATCGCCCTGGATTGTGCACCAGCTCCTCCTCCTACCTATGGGTGTCTGAGGGTCCTGGTATCCTCCTTGTGATAGCGAGGCAGTTGGAGTGAGCTTGAGAATCCCCACCATCCTCTGGCATTGGCACTCATGGATGTCCACGCATGCCTGCACCATGGAGTACACGGCTTGCAGCAGTGCAGGACAAGAGTCTTACACCAAGGTCTCCTGTCCTGCATGAAAACAGATGGTGAGAGCGTAAGCAGGCCACGTACCAGGGAAGATGCGAAGGACGCCTGGCATGTTTGGATGGTGAGCATGAGCAACAAGATCATTAGGACACAGCTGAATGGGAGATGAGGATGTTTGGGCAAGAGCAAGTTGTGTGGTTCCTTTGAGCTGGCATTGAGTGAGCTCTCTCTGGATTTGTAATGGGGATATGAGTTGAGAGTGATAGGAAGAGTGACTTACCCTGGCCGAAATCCTCTGTACAACATCATCATGATATGACTCAGGCCACTGAAATTAGTGAGCTGTCTTCAGCCAGACAGGAATCAGATGTTTGTAGCAGCTCTTTAAGGATCAACACACTAGGGGGCGGCGAGGTGGCGCAGTGGTTAGCACTGCTGCCTCACAGCAGCGAGGACCAGGGTTCAATGCCGCCCCCGGGTCACTGTCCCTGTGGAGTTTGCACATTCTCCTCATGTTAGGGGCAGCATGGTAGCATTGTGTATAGCACAATTGCTTCACAGCTCCAGGGTCCCAGGTTCGATTCCGGTTTGGGTCACTGTCTGTGCGGTGTCTGCACATCCTCCCCGTGTGTGCGTGGGTTTCCTCCGGGTACTCCGGTTTCCTCCCACAGTCCAAAGATGTGCAGGTTAGGTGGATTGGCCATGATAAATTTCCCTTAGTGTTCGGTGGGGTTACTGGGTTATGGGGATAAGGTGGAGGTGTTGACCTTGGGTAGGGTGCTCTTTCCAAGAGCCGGTGCAGACTCGATGGGCCGAATGGTCTCCTTCTGCACTGTAAATTCTATGATAATCTATGTTTGCGTGGGTTTCACCCCCACAACCCAAAGATGTGCAGGATATGTGGATTGGCCACACTAAATTGCCTCTTAATTGAAAAAGATAAATTTATTTTTATAAAAGGAGCAGTGCACTGTCCCCACTGGAAGTTGTCATCACCCTCCTGAAACATGGGGCTATGGGCAATCACTCCTCCCTCCTCTTGGAAAGAGCACCCATGACACAAGCCTCATCAGTGAGGATGTGCGATGTCAGCAGTCAGATGGGAGAGCCATGCTCATTCAAGGGATTGTTCTGACGTGCATCACTGTAAATACACAAGGGGTTAATATAAATGCATGTAGACTAGCTAGACACTAGAGGGAGCACCAGAGACATCACACACACACACTCAACCAATAGATCAGTTAGATAGGACACGACCAATGGGCATTCACGATACACACAGAGGTGACACAACCACAGGAGGGCATTACACCAACCCATATATAAAGGACACCACACACATGATCTGCCTCTTTCCAGTGGAGACAGTCAGTGAGTACAGACACAGGGTTGATTCAATATCACTCCCACCACGTGGATTGTAGCAGACTGGTTAGTCAGTCTGAGTAGCTATAGTAGGATTAGCAGTAGTGTCGAACCCGAGTACTAGAAGTGTATATAGTTTAATAAACTTGTTGAAGTTATCTCCACGTCTGAACCTTCCTTTGTCAAGTGCACCACAAGGAAGCCGCTTATGCCACACTTAGAGCATAACAAGACATGGTACCAGCAGTAAAACTGTTTCAATCCATATAGCTAAAACTCAGCGTACAGTGACAACCTGCAACAATACCCAGGCGAGATGTTCGAGATCCCGGTTCCGCAGCGGCTCCAGTGCCACAGCGATCTCCGTGAAAACTGGTGGGCATTCCGGCAAAGGTTTGAGATCTTCCTGGTAACAGATAAGTACGTACCAGTCAGGCAGGGAGGAAGGGGTCGAGCGAGGGAACCGTGGTTTACCAAAGAAGTGGAATCTCTTGTTAAGAGGAAGAAGGAGGCCTATGTGAAGATGAGGCGTGAAGTTTCAGTTGGGGCGCTTGATATTTACAAGGAAGCGAGGAAGGATCTAAAGAGAGAGCTGAGACGAGCAAGGAGGGGACATGAGAAGTCTTTGGCAGGTAGGATCAAGGAAAACCCAAAAGCTTTCTATAGGTATGTCAGGAATAAAAGAATGACTAGGGTAAGAGTAGGGCCAGTCAAGGACAGTGGTGGGAAGTTGTGTGTGGAGGCTGAGGAGATAAGCGAGATACTAAATGAATACTTTTCGTCAGTATTCACTCAAGAAAAAGATAATATTGTGGAGGAGAATGCTGAGACCCAGGCTATTAGAATAGATGGCATTGAGGTGCGTAGGGAAGAAGTGTTGGCAATTCTGGACAAGGTGAAAATAGATAAGTCCCCGGGGCCGGATGGGATTTATCCTAGGATTCTCTGGGAAGCCAGGGAAGAGATTGCTGAGCCTTTGGCTTTGATTTTTAGGTCATCATTGGCTACAGGAATAGTTCCAGAGGACTGGAGGATAGCAAATGTGGTCCCTTTGTTCAAGAAGGGGAGTAGAGATAACCCCGGTAACTATAGGCCGGTGAGCCTAACGTCTGTGGTGGGTAAAGTCTTGGAGAGGATTATAAAAGATACGATTTATAATCATCTAGATAGGAATAATATGATTAGGGACAGTCAGCATGGTTTTGTGAAGGGTAGGTCATGCCTCACAAACCTTATCGAGTTCTTTGAGAAGGTGACTGAACAGGTAGACGAGGGTAGAGCAGTTGATGTGGTGTATATGGATTTCAGTAAAGCGTTTGATAAGGTTCCCCACGGTCGTCTATTGCAGAAAATACGGAGGCTGGGGATTGAGGGTGATTTAGAGATGTGGATCAGAAATTGGCTAGTTGAAAGAAGACAGAGAGTGGTAGTTGATGGGAAATGTTCAGAATGGAGTTCAGTTACGAGTGGCGTACCACAAGGATCTGTTCTGGGGCCGTTGCTGTTTGTCATTTTTATAAATGACCTAGAGGAGGGCGCAGAAGGATGGGTGAGTAAATTTGCAGACGACACTAAAGTCGGTGGAGTTGTAGACAGTGCGGAAGGATGTTGCAGATTACAGAGGGACATAGATAAGCTGCAGAGCTGGGCTGAGAGGTGGCAAATGGAGTTTAATGTGGAGAAGTGTGAGGTGATTCACTTTGGAAAGAATAACAGAAATGCGGAATATTTGGCTAATGGTAAAATTCTTGGTAGTGTGGATGAGCAGAGGGATCTCGGTGTCCATGTACATAGATCCCTGAAAGTTGCCACCCAGGTTGATAGGGTTGTGAAGAAGGCCTATGGTGTGTTGGCCTTTATTGGTAGAGGGATTGAGTTCCGGAGCCATGAGGTCATGTTGCAGTTGTACAAAACTCTAATACGGCCGCATTTGGAGTATTGCGTACAGTTCTGGTCGCCTCATTATAGGAAGGACGTGGAAGCTTTGGAACGGGTGCAGAGGAGATTTACCAGGATGTTGCCTGGTATGGAGGGAAAATCTTATGAGGAAAGGCTGATGGACTTGAGGTTGTTTTCGTTAGAGAGAAGAAGGTTAAGAGGTGACTTAATAGAGGCATACAAAATGATCAGAGGGTTAGATAGGGTGGACAGCGAGAGCCTTCTCCCGCGGATGGAGGTGGCTAGCACGAGGGGACATAGCCTTAAATTGAGGGGTAATAGATATAGGACAGAGGTCAGAGGTGGGTTTTTTACGCAAAGAGTGGTGAGGCCGTGGAATGCCCTACCTGCAACAGTAGTGAACATGCCAACATTGAGGGCATTTAAAAATTTATTGGATAAGCATATGGATGATAAGGGCATAGTGTAGGTTAGATGGCCTTTAGATTTTTTCCATGTCGGTGCAACATCGAGGGCCGAAGGGCCTGTACTGCGCTGTATCGTTCTATGTTCTATGTTCAGCCGACCTACAAGATGTGGCCGATGCTGAAAAGACAGAGCTTCTGCTCACCATCACCGGTGCCAGAGCAGAAGAAATCTTTAAAAAATTCAAGTTATCCAAAAGGCAAAACAGGAGCAACTTCCAGGCAGTCCTGGACAAATTCGGTAAATACTGTGAGGAAAACACACTCCAACCAGCAAGAAAATGTAAGAGAAGCGCCAGTACTCACCACGAGGCCAAGATCCCGGAGCAGAGAACAATTTTGATCGGCGGCCATCTTTCTAAAGGTACTGCACATGTGCAGTTGCGCGAGAACGCACAGAACGGGAAGGTCCATTTGCTCATGTGTGATAAGTCGCGCATGTGCAATCGCGAAAACAGCCCCCAGTACAGGAACAGCGATATGCGCATGCGCAAACGCTTCCTACGTCTGACGTCACATGCGTCATGACATTAGAGGCCTGGACCGCGCCCATTTAAAGGGGAAAAAAATCCCTTAAAGCCGAAAAACAAGCCTCTTTCACCTGGAATGACAACACAATGCCTCAAATTGAACCAGAAAATGAAATTTACCTCCAAAGAACCTCCAAGCTGGTACCTATGAGGAAATGAATAAATGAATGTGATAAAATTAGGCACTAGGACCCTGAGGGCACTGTGGTCACAGACAGAACAAAGGAAAGCAGAAGTTTCATAGCTCGGGGGAGGGGAGCTTTGCCTCGTGGTGAGCATGGTGCAAAGGATGATGGGATTACAAATGCAAAGCGACCAATCTGGATATAGGGCCAGGTCAGGAGGTGTATAGAATGACCAATGGGAAGCTTATATGTGAATCTTACTGTGATTTTGAATATATCAGCAGAAGTTTCTTTGTACACTCTCTCTCTTTATTCTGGGCTCTCAGAAGACAGTGTGTGTGTCCTGAGGTCCTATGGATTGAGTCAGCCTTGCAAGTTGGTTATTATTAAATGATATGATACCTGCAAATCCATCTCAGATTTTATTGAATCTAGACTGACAGCAAATTAACCAGGAATCCACATTTGGTGCCGAAATTGGGATTTCTCGACTATCTTGCCTTTCATCTGCGAAATCAGAATTGGAATGCTTTCAGACGGCGAGAGAGGAATTATGGGCCCACGATATCTTTATATCGCTTTTCCTCTGTCTCGTATTCTGCTAACAGTCTAATTACTCGCATTTGATTAGGTTCGATTGCCTCGACGAAATCAAAGGTCAGTCTGATGGATTCAAAGATTTTATTTCAGTCATTGCAGGTTTGGTTAAGTTTTGGAATGAGGCGAACAGTTCAGTTGGTGTCTGATGGGATGTTGCCTGGTTCCTCAGTTGCATGAGGCGAACAGTTCAGTTGGTGTCTGATGGGATGTTGCCTGGTTACTCCGTTGCATGTGAGTAGCAAATTAAAAATTGGCTCTATTAAATTATACTTTAATTCGGTTAAGGTCTTTAACGGATTGATGTGATGTCGCGCAACAGTTCAGTAAAAGACCGCTGATGGGATGTTGGCGCACAGTTCAATTCCGTTCTATTCTAATTTGATTAAAAAATTGGTTAAGGTCCGTACCGGGTTGATGTGATGTCGCGAAACAGTTCAGTGAAGGACCGCTGATGGGATGTTTGCGGACAGTTCAATTCCGTTCAATTATAGCTTCGCGAATATATGGGTTGTTTGAATGAAACAGAATTGGGTTATAAATGACTTGTGTGTTGATGAATGCACGTATACGGATGTGAATTCCTTTGTCTGAATGGAGATCTCCAATGAATGAATGAGTCTGTTTGATAAGAATGTGATAACCTCTGTTCCTAGTTTTGTGAAATGTTGTGTTTTAGGAGGTATTAAAGTGAGAGTTAAAACGGAGTAAGTATTTGAAAGTTCTTCAGAACCTTAGTAATAATGATGTTAATTAAACATAATTCTCAGGAAGAAGAAAACAAAAATTGAAATCAAACTGTATAAATTGGGATTCGTAAATGATTAGTTGCAACTCGGCATAGTCTTGGCTGAAAAAAATAAATAAATAAATGGGGGAAATAAATACAATAGTTTCAAATCAATTCGAAGTTATAAATGGCCGGCAGAGCAATGTGCTCTGCACGAAATTCACACAAAGAGATGTTCAAGCAGACAGCTTTGTGTAAGCTGTACTGCATGGCTCCGCAGGGTCCTAGTGCCCGACGAGCACGAAAAGTCACTTGCAGAAATAATGATGTTTACCATGTTATAGACATTGAAGAAGGAGATTTGGAGAATAAAGATATTGGACCAGAAGTTAGATTAAGAGAATTAATTGCAGTATCAGGAAATGAGAATCTGATTGCAGGGAAATATTTAATGAAAAAATTGATGCAGAAAAATTAAGATATTAAAACCAATTGCTAATTTAGAGGAAGTTTGGGTGAAGCTACCAACTAAGACTTCAGGGAACATCATCCGTGAAGCTGTAAAATGTAAAGACAAGATTGTTCAGATTCTGGGTACACAGTTGAATTAGAGCAGCATGGTGTCTGGAGCAAAAGACATTGTATCACAATTAAAACAAATGATCCGATGGGGGAGAAGACAGTGATTTAAAACCTGTTAGCAGCATTGATTGGACAGCTGATAAAGTTCAAATGTCATGTTTGGATCTTACTTTCATACAAATCCGGTCGTCATCAAAATAAAGTAATTAAAGTAAATGCAGTAGCACTATCAGGAATGTATCAAGGGAAGGTTTTGACCAGATTGGATCACTGGGTGAGCAAAAGGGGAGGAGTTTGAGATTCTTCGCATCTCACTCAGGGGTGCAATATCAGACGGAGGAGGCTTAACAGGCCACAAGGGCGGTGATTAATGGCCCTCAGATTAAAATGGTTCACAGTGAGTATCAGGAAACCACAAGTCTGGATTGTGGGGCATTCTGTAGCCCGATTGTTTGGACTGGTAGTAGTCATATGAAACCCAGGAGACGGTCAGATACTGAGTATTCAGGAGAATGGATAATGCATTTGCAAAGACAGCGATGGGATGCTGCAGCCCCCAGGGAGATTTGGGGCATTTAGGTTTGTCCTGATTGTTTTGTGGAATATCAGGCAACTTTAATGATTGAGGTTTGTGACCACAGAGGGGATTTTGAATCCAAGAGCATGGAGCAGTGCAGCACAGGGCAGGCCCTTCGGCCCTCGATGTTGTGCCGAGCAATGATCGCCCCACTCAGACCCACGTATCCACCCTATACCCGTGGCTCAACGGCTTCCCCTCCCCCTTGGCCTTGCTGTTGGGACACTACGGGCAATTTAGCATGGCCAATCCACGTAACCCCGCACATCTTTGGACTGTGGGAGGAAACCCACGCACACCGGGGGGGGGGGACGTACGGACTCCGCACAGACAGTGACCCAGCCGGGAGTCGAGCCTGGGATCCTGGAGCTGTGAAGCATTTGTGCTAACCACCATGCTACATAAGTGTCAGTGTAAGTGGGATAGATTAATGACAACGTGCAATTACTGCAAGGATAATTTGGCCGACAACAATGTGACTTTAAAAGGCTGTGCAATCTTGTAGACAAGTGACAGACTTATGGTATCGATTTGTGAGGCAGTACGTGGGCTATGCTAGATGGTACTTCTGGAATATCCAAGCACGGATAGGAAGATACAAATTAAGAAATAGGGCCCTCTCCGCCTTTGACCTGTTCGTTTTAGTTTCAGATCAAGCAACGATCATACCGATGAAGAACCTGAACAACACTCTGCAGAAGAATGTTTCAGACAGTATGGGAAAAAACTAATGATACAATTGGCTACATGTTTGAGGGAATTGAATGATAGAGCCCGGAAGAAAAACCTTACGGGTTAGCAACAAATCAAAATATCAAATTATTACTGAATACTGAAACCTCCGGTCAGACATCTCTAACGGGACGTTAGCTGATGGGTGATCTGTGGTCTCCAGGAGGGACGTATTACGCGGAGGAGTTATTAAGGGTCTCGGCAGACAGCAGTGACTGACGAGGAACCCCCATATTTTAAATGACAGTAGTCTGGAACAGTGCATCTCAAACTATCTGATGTGGCGTACCGGCAGTTTTTTTCCCAATGTGCCAGGGACCGGTGAGCGAAACAAGCCAATCCAGGATTACTGTCTCTTTCTTTTCTGGAAACACTCCACGTACCGGTGCGTACACGTACCACACTTTGAGAGGCACTGGTCTAGAATATTAGCAGCTTGCTGCCGCGAGGGGAAATTTGTAACCAATATAGCATTGGAGAGTATAACAGTTGTTACAGACTAAATGTCCTGTAAGTTGTTTGGGAATGTTATGTATAAATTCAATTGGGTTGTAACCACAAGAAGTTACCTGTACTAAGTGCGCGCGTGGTGTTTAAGAAAAACCAAATAATGGCAAGTATACACTCCATGCGGTAAGGAAAATGATAACAGACAACAGGGGGTTGAAGAAAACGGAGCTATTGTCTCAAGTAAGCCAGGGCTGGCGGGCTACATGATTCAGTACAATGTTTGACGTCAGAGTCAGGAAGTCAGAAGGAGAGAAACAGGATTGGTTGACGCTCCTGCAATTACTAAAGCAAGATAATCAGTGCATGATACAAAATATCAGCAATTACCATTCCTATGGGAAACGGAAAGCACTTCCTACAAAAAATCCCAGTGAGGGATAAGGACCTTTTGGTCGCTGATGGACTGAGTTGTGGGCTGCTTCTAAGGGACATGAGGACGCTTTTATGGTGCTACTGCCCCGAGGTAGTCAGATGCCTTGGAGGTAGTGGAACAACCGGAATGGCTATTGTGTTACCTTCCTGAGTGGCGCCAGCTATGGTTCACGGTGATTGGACTTGAGGAAAGCACCTCACAAAGGGTCTATTGACACTGGTCTGCGAGATGGATGCATTTACCATTGATTTTCCTGCACAGTTTACAAATCCTGACATGTAATCACGAATGACAAGGCTGAGGGATAGTTGCTAGTCAGTATAACTATAAGAAGGATATAAATCCTAAGGGAAACACAGTAGTATTGAGGATGGCTATCTATCTAGTCAGATTCAGTTCGGGGTTATCTCTCATAGCTTGGTCATGGGGATTTACCTGCTGCATGGATTGATAATACTTGTTATTATAATTGTATACTGCACAATCATTGGATGCTTTAATATGTGTTGTACGCTGGCTAGGGCTCGGATGCTGCCGATAGGCTTGGCCCATCATTATTCACCAAAGATGACATCTCGTCACTGGTGACCATGACACCAGACGGAAGAGGACGGAGAGCCAAAGGCTGTAAAAATGTGATGAGGTGTTTATGTACGGAATACCGGCTCAGTTAAGTTCTGTTAACGGGCCTCATTTGATTGGACAGATTAACAAGGAGTTCTGCTCCCAGTTGGGGATATGTTAGCAGTTAGACTGTGTGGACAGACCGCAGTCAGCCGGGTTGGTTGAGAGACATAATCAGACCCTCAAAACTAAATTGGCTAAATTAAGAGCGGACACGGGGCCGACATGGCTTAAGTTGCTCTCCGGTGTCCTCATTCAGCTGTAGGTCACACCTGCAGGATCGGCCTGGCTCTCTCCTGCCGAGTCTTTTCCGGCAGGCCCATTAGAACACCCTGGAACCTGCCTGTTCCCAGATTGGTCCAGGTTCACCATCTGACTAAAGAAAGGACTAACTATGTTCTAGCCCTCACTAACGCCCTCAAGGAGCTCCATGGCCAGTACCGTGCAGCTCACTCGTCACCGTCCCTATCACATAGCTCGCTCTCAGTGCAGCCTGGTCGTTATGTCATGGTCAAAAATTGGACTCGGAAAGGGTTAGAGCCACGATGGGAGGGGCCTTTCCAAGTTCTCCTTACCACCCCCACTGCAGTTAAAGTGGAGGGGTGGAGTGTTTGGGTCTACCTCCACCACTGTAAAAGGTCGGTCACTAACCTGCCTCCCTTCCCCAGCGCTATTTTACAGGTGTGAAGCATGATGGGGTGGCTACACGCCGCCTGTGTGATCTTCGGCAACGCCTCGCTTAGAGTGACATCGGCGGCGGTAATGGAACAGGGGAATATCATCTACATCTGTAACCCCAACCGAAGTACCCGGACATTCCACCTCTGCAAAGATGACGTTCTTCGCTGCCCCCATATACGAGGACGTGGTATCGACTCATGGAAGGTCATCTGGTTAACGGACCATGCAGGACTTATGACGCAATTGCACCGGTCCCAACGATGGGAAGGGAAGACTGCATGGACATTGCCTTGTTTTTGGAGCATATGTAAATTTGATTTTGGATGTGTTAACCTTGATGCCTTACAGGTAAAATCAGACTATGAGGAGGGGGTAGGAAGAGGTTGTGAGAGAGAAAGAGGGACTAGACAGAGGAAGGGCTGTGTAAGAGGGGAGGTACAACCAGATGTAGATTATCAGGAGATGTACTTAATTTATTTAGGATCCGGAATGAGGGAAACCTGGACGGTATGAATCTCTTCTAGATTTACCACCGCTTGTATGGCCAGGGGAGGGTTGTCTGCTACCCAAACCCCACATCGGTGTCTAGGTTATTTTCTGTTTCACCGCTTTGGGGCACTCTCCAAACTGTGGTTCATTGTCAGCGTTCCGAGCCACCGCCCGCGCAAGTTACTCTTCCTTCCGATCCAGGTTCGGCCCACCGGCTATTCGCCTTCCCCTTCCTGGGGATAATTCCCACTCTCACTAGGATAAGCTTCAACGGTGGAGGGCATATATATCTAGCCCCTTCACTCCCAATAGAGATTCCCGGTCATATGAGAATTGTCATATGAGGTACGGCTGTTGCTGGTAGAGATGAAAATGAATATAACATGTCTGCCCTCCACTTGTACTGATCCAAAGTGTTGCATAATTGCATAACCCTGACATCAGGTCAATGTGCCTGTTACAATGCCACTTGTGTCCCGTTGACGCTAGGCATCCAGTTCCTTTGTAGCTGGGCGAATGTCTCTCATATCACTGTTGAGTCTAGGGCGTTCTGCATTGCTATGAGGCCCGAATGGGCTTTCCAAAGCTGGATGAAATGAGCTACTGGGGGTTCCCTGCTCAACCAATACACTGATTGTGATGCTAGCCGGTACACGGAGCAAGGATACTACTTTTTCTTTAATGGTACAGCGGCCAATGTTTAGTCACTCCCGTTTCCCCGCCAAATTGCTATCGGGACTCTAGTCCCCACCACAGTCCCCTGCCCCACTGAGTGGAGACTGCACCATAAATTGGGGCGTCGGTCAGTCTCAGCCGAATTCTGCGAAGGTTGGAAGAAACCTCAGGTTCCAGCACCCAACCGGGGCCACTCAGCCGGATGGGGAATTCTGAGCGCCTAGACACTGGGGGGGTATGGGGGGTTCCTTGGCGGTCAACGATAGGAAGTATTTTATTTGCGGCCTTACCATCCTGGGAAACGAGACCTTAGGGGCCCTTGGGGCACTAACCAGGGAATTATCTCAACTCAGGTTGTCTGTCATGCAGAACCGTTATGCTCTTGACTATCTCGCCTGCATCTTTGTGGGCACGATCATCCTTAAATGCGTGATGGGTAAAATGCAGGGTGCCGTGGAACAGATAGCCGCCGCCAGAGTCTTGACTGTTAGGATCCACGAGCATGCAGCGGCCGATGAGGTGCTGCAGTAGGATTTAGAAATGCAGCAACAAGTTTTCCTAGTTGAGGGGCCATAACTGCAGGTAGGAATGATAGTTTATCATGAAATGATAAAAGGAGGGAATGAGGAAATGAATAAATGAATGTGATAAAATTAGGCACTAGGACCCTGAGGGCACTGTGGTCACAGACAGAACAAAGGAAAGCAGAAGTTTCATAGCTCGGGGGAGGGGAGCTTTGCCTCGTGGTGAGCATGGTGCAAAGGATGATGGGATTACAAATGCAAAGCGACCAATCTGGATATAGGGCCAGGTCAGGAGGTGTATAGAATGACCAATGGGAAGCTTATATGTGAATCTTACTGTGATTTTGAATATATCAGCAGAAGTTTCTTTGTACACTCTCTCTCTTTATTCTGGGCTCTCAGAAGACAGTGTGTGTGTCCTGAGGTCCTATGGATTGAGTCAGCCTTGCAAGTTGGTTATTATTAAATGATATGATACCTGCAAATCCATCTCAGATTTTATTGAATCTAGACTGACAGCAAATTAACCAGGAATCCACACCTACTCCCAAACCGGTGATTCCGACCTTGAATACTTCGATACCGACCTTTATATTTTCTCTGGACCTCGCGAGCCCAATGCCAACGCAGACAGTGATGATATGGTCCGAGAGGACTACGACTCGGATGAAGGTTTTTTCATAAAAAATGGCGACCCCTGTACCGAATCCGACGCAGACGCGGATTCATTCTTCGCATTTGAGGATCATCAGCACAGCATCTACGACATCCCGACTTGTGAGTGCGGGATTATGCTGCGGCCTGAAACCAACAGACAGAGAGTGGTACAAGCCCACAGAGAGAGGCCTGCTGCCACACAGAGAGCGGCCTGCTGCCACACAGAGCGTGGTCCACGCGCTGCTAAGTGTTCCAGACTCCACGATAGAAGACACGCAAGACTCCACACCGCAGTCCTTGCACGAACAAGAAGTGACTCCAGTGTCACAAGCCTCCACAGCGAGCTCATGTACAGCCTCCACGATGGAAGCAACGCAAGCCTCTGACGCGCAGTCCGAGCAGGAACAAGACCCTGAGGGCCTAGTAACCCCCTCTGACCAATTAGCAGCAGACGATGCAAATCTGCCATACTCAAGTAAACAGCAAGAAGACCATGACAGTCCACCACGCTCCAGAGCACAGCAGGACGACCATGACGGTCTATCATGCTCCAGTGCAGAACAAGGCGACGGTGACAGTCCAAGCCCAAGTGAAGAACAACAGCACGACAATGACAGTTCACCCACATTGTTTACGCCACCAGATGAAGACTCTGACAATTTACCCAACCCAAGTAAACAACAAGCAGCTACTGAGGCTCTACCCACGGTATGTGAGACGAGTGACGACAGCATCCCACCTCCCATGCAAGATGTGCAGAGTGACAGACCTCAGCTAATGTGTACAGAGGCACTCGATGATCACAGTGAGACCACTGGTGACTCCGGTGACACCACAATACTTCCAACCTCATTCACTGGAACCTCTCCACAAGTCAATGCATTCCTGCATGTTCTGACTCCAGACGTGCAGCTTCAAGAAATCTCAGCTGACTCCAGTGAACCTGCTAAGACGCCGGACGAGGAGCACCGACAAACCACAACTGACTCAGGTGACACAAAACAGACTCCAGACGGGGAGCATCAACAAACCAACACTGACTCAGTTAAAACAGACCAGACTCCAGATGGGGAGCAACCAAACGCCGACTCTGATTCATGTAAGCCGGACTTTACTCCAGACAGGAAGTGCCACAACCTCAGTGACGGCACGCTCAGGGTGACAGTAGATGCCATTACGACAGGAGATGGATCACTTGGCAATTACACTGGGTCAGTAATAATAAGTAGTGGCTACAGTCCAAGAGGAATACACCAATATTCACCACAGCTGTCTCCACACATTTTTTCCACACCAGCAGTGCAGCCAATGACAGCTTATGCTGGACAAACCCAGTATTCAGGAATGCAGCAGCCAGCAGTCTATGCAGCATTTTCTCAAACAGGCCAGCACTATGGATTGCCCATGAATGGAATGTAGACTGAAGGAGGACTACCGCAAGCGCAATCTGCACTACAGACTGGATGCCTTAGTTACAGCCCAGGATTTGCTGCACCCCAGCCTGGCCAAACGGCATATTCCTATCAGATGCAAGGTTCTAGTTTCACGCCATCACCAGGTATTTATGCGAGCAGCAATTCTGTTTCCAAGTTGACGAGCTCCAACAGTTCTCATCAGGATCACCCTTCCTGCACACCATTCGGCCAAAACCAGTATGTACAGTGTTAGAACATAGAACATAGAACATAGAGAAATACAGCACAAAACAGGCCCTTCGGCCCACGATGTTGTGCCGAACTTTTGTTCTAGTTTAATCAAAGTGTCCAAAATTCTGCGATAATCTAAGGGCAATTTATCATGGCCAATCCACCCAATCTGCACATCTTTGGACTGTGGGAGGAAACCGGAGCACCCGGAGGAAACCCACGCACACACGGGGAGGATGTGCAGACTCCACACAGACAGTGACCCAAGCCAGAATCGAACCTGGGACCCTGGAACTATGAAGCAATTGTGCTATCCACAATGCTGCCGTGCTGCCCTTAAGAACAAATTAATCTACACTCCATTATTCTACCATAATCCATGTACCTATCCAATAGCCGCTTGAAGGCCCCTAATGTTTCCGACTCAACTACTTCCACAGGCAGTGCATTCCATGCCCCCACTACTCTCTGGGTAAAGAACCTACCTCTGACATCCCCCTTATATCTTCCACCATTCACCTTAAATTTATGTCCCCTTGTAATGATTTGTTCCACCCGGGGAAAAAGTCTCTGACTGTTTACTCTATCTATTCCCCTGATCATTTTATAAACCTCTATCAAGTGGCCCCTCATCCTTCTCCGTTCTAATGAGGAAAGGCCGAGCACCCTCAACCTTTCCTTGTAAGACCTACTCTCCATTCCAGGCAACATCCTGGTAAATCTCCTTTGCACCTTTTCCAAAGTTTCCACAGCCTTCCTAAAATGAGACGACCAGAACTGCACACAGTACTCCAAATGTGGCCTGACCAAGGTTTTGTACAGCTGCATCATCACCTCACGGCTCTTAAACTCAATCCCTCTGTTAATGAACGCTAGCACACCATAGGCCTTCTTCACTGCTCTATCCACTTGAGTGGCAACTTTCAAAGATCTATGAACATTGACCCCAAGATCTCTCTGCTCCTCTACATTGCCAAGAACCCTACAGTTAATCCTATATTCCGCATTCATATTTGTCCTTCCAAAATGGACAACCTCACACTTGTCAGGGTTAAACTCCATCTGCCACTTCTCAGCCCAGCTCTGTATCCTATCTATGTCGCTTTGCAGCCGACAACAGCCCTCCTCACTATCTACAACTCCACCAATCTTCGTATCATCTGCAAATTTACTGACCCACCCTTCAGCTCCCTCATCCAAGTCTTTTTTTTTTATAAATGTTTTTTATTGAGTTTTCATATTTTATATATGACAAATTACAAATTATTAGAGAGAAAAAAAGAAAACACAAAAATTTAACATGTATATTTACAGGTAAGCATCTTCATAACAACAATTGTGGCCGCCCCCTTTAGCCGGCATACATATTTTACATTCCCCAATATGGCCGAGGCACATGTTTATAGGCATTTATTTATAGTTTGGTTTTGGGCCTTAGCTTGCCATCAAACCCGATGGGATGGGAACCAATGCTGGAAGTTGGAAGGTAGTAAAACAGGGACAGAAACAAAAGGAAGTAAGGGGAAAAGTGCAAGGCAGAGAAGACATAGTCAGAAATCCATAAGGGCGACAGTACAAGGTACAGTGACTGAGGGGAGCACAGTGAATAGGCCCAGTAATAACAAAAGGAATAAAACTGGAGATGTTAAGATTCAAAACAGAGGTAAAAAAACCAACATAAGTGTACTTTACCTGAATGCTCGTAGTATTCGGAATAAAGTAAATGAGTTGGTGGCACAAATCATCGTAAATGACTATGATTTAGTGGCCATTACTGAAACATGGTTAAAGGATGGTCACGACTGGGAGTTAAATATCCGAGGGTATCAAACTATTCGGAAGGACAGAGTGGATGGTAAGGGAGGTGGTGTTGCTCTGTTATTTAAGGATGACATCCGGGCAATAGTAAGGGATGACATCGGTGCTATGGAGGATAAGGTTGAATCCATTTGGGTGGAAATCAGGAATAGTAAGGCGAAAAAGTCACTGATAGGAGTAGTCTATCGGCCACCAAATAGTAACGATATGGTGGGGCAGGCAATAAACAAAGAAATAACTGATGCATGTAGAAATGGTACAGCAGTTATCATGGGGGATTTTAATCTACATACATGTCGATTGGTTTAACCAGGTCGGTCAAGGCAACCGTGAGGAGGAGTTTATAGAATGTATCCGCGATAGTTTCCTAGAACAGTATGTAATGGAACCTACGAGGGAACAAGCGGTCCTAGATCTTGTCCTGTGTAATGAGACAGGATTGATTCATGATCTCATAGTTAGGGATCCTCTCGGAAGGAGCGATCACAATATGGTGGAATTTAAAATACAGATGGAGGGTGAGAAAGTAAAATCAAATACTAGTGTTTTGTGTTTAAACAAAGGAGATTACAAGGGGATGAAAGAAGAACTAGCTAAGGTAGACTGGGAGCTAAGACTTTATGGTGGAACAGTTGAGGAACAGTGGAGAACCTTCC